>NW_026963315.1:3610000-3910000 GCF_036588685.1 Mytilus trossulus | reverse complement strand
ACAATTGAAATTGCAACGTCAGATGAATTTTGAACAACGCCAGAGATCAAAATGGCCATTTTTGGTGGTGTTGCTCGCTAGGAAATTAAATAAAAACATTTTAAAAGTAAGTTTAAATGTTTCTCTTCATTTTATTATTGATAAACTGTTGATTTTTCTATAACGCTTTTGTTCATCAAATCAAAATGGCGACATTTCGAGTGTCTACTATAGGTCCGCTTCGAAGAACAAAAGTTCAAAATATTCCTATTAGAATCGAAATAATTCTATCATGCCATGCTCTATGCTCATTTTAACATGGGTAGGCATTATATTTGTAAACATTTAATACCTCGATAACGCTCAGTATTAAGATATTAACAAATATAATGCCTACCCATGTTAAAATGAGCATAGAGCATGGCATGAAAGAATTATTTTTTAAATTACCCATATCATAATGAACATATGTACAAAGTTTTAAATTGATGTGACTGCAAATGTTATGTTTTAACAATTTAAAAACGAAGCTAAACCTGCCAGACCACCGAAAGAATAGACCACAGACTTGAAAACATAAAGTCGACTTACTTTCACAGACGGAAAAATGAGATTCTGAATCTCAATATCCATATCAAGTTTAAACTGTATACTCAATGATCGTAAATTTAATACGGCAGCTCTAAAGATGGTACCAAATACTATGACTAAATTAATCTGTCTCGTTTAATTTTGAAAAAGTTTTGACTAAGTATTTACTTTGATCTTACGACAAACATGTTAAAATTTTCACAGAATGATATAAGTGTTGCTAGAAGAAGCTTTTGAATGACACTCAAAACATGCACTGCATACTTTACAAAAATAGATCTTTCTGCTTCAGATCTTAGATCTCGCAAAATAGATCCGTTGTCCATTTGGTGAGGTTAATCTTGCTCAGTCTTTAGTTTTCTAAGTTATGACTTGTGGAGTTCTATGTAAATCAAATTTTTAATTTATGGCGGTTTTCTTTGAGTAATGCATTTTGAATGTCCACTTGGTATATTCAACCTTTTTTTGGCATACACCCAAGCATCAACGACTCCGCTCAAAAATCTCCTGAGTGAAATTTAACTCTTTACATTATTATAGTCCTAGAATTTTCAAGATGCTAAAACTAAAAATGTATTCTCAGAATCCAAAAAGTCTAAACTAACTTCCCAATAGTATAAATAGTTCAAGGAAAGATTAGTTAAAAACTGTTAGTATCAAATGACCAATTCATATCAAGTAGCAATGCTATATTGCAATTAAATAATTAGATAGAGATAGTCATCAGGATGTCTTTGGTTGCTATTCATAAATTAAAATATTTCCTTATTCATTTATATTTTACTTGTTCTTCTATGTTTTCCTACACTGCGTACTAACCAAAATATACCATATTTTGGGTTTCAGTTTCCAGGTTATTATATAACTCAATTTGTCCGTTGTTGTTTCAGACTATGAATACAGCCATAAAGAAGTTGTCTAAAGTTTAACGAGTTTACTCATTTTGTTACTGACATCATCGCAATAGAAAACAAAAAATAGAGAAGACAATTTTAAAGACGAAAATGGAAAAGGTTCTGAAAGTAAGAAGCTTAACATTGTAGCTTTATTTAATGTTATTTCTTTTGGTTTTAACTTTGATTAGATATTTTGAATAAAGAATATTTCCTTTAAGATTGAGACACGAAAAAAATTGTCTGCATGCTGTGCTTGCTCTATACAATTTTCATGTTAAGTGAACTGCGAAATTTGTTTAAAAAAATAATATGTAACTATAAGTCTATACCATAATGAACATTTGTACCAAGTTTTGAATTGATGGGATCACAATATTATGTCAGATCTTTGGTTATTCAGGTTTCAGATTTTCAAATATTAAGAACACAAACTAAGTTTTAATTGTTAGTTCTATATATTTGACATCTTGTGTAAAGTATATTCAATTTGTAAGTTTTTCGACTGCAAAATAAACCAAGCAAAGAACTGTTCCTCAAAAAAAGATATTACTCTCATTCCTAATAATTTCATACTAAATTCTATTTTTTAGAAGTAAATCATGAAAAATTACGATTACATGATCAAATTATGAGCTGTGAGACAAAAAAAGACGTACGACCAATCAGAAAACGTGTTACATCCAAAATTAAATCATCAACATTTAATTATAACTTATTTTGTAGACTGACCTGGTAAGAATATCTACAGAGAATTGTGAATCGTTAAATTTTTACAAATATTTATGTGACAAAATTGGGTCTGAGGAGGTAATTAGAATCAGGAGGTTGAATCTTAATATTATTGAAATGGGTCACAACAACAAATTAAAAGTAATACAGAGCGGAAGCAAAGCGGAAGGACTTGATTTAAAAAGCAGCGATTTAGATTTGATGAGCATTACTCCTTTGTTAAAGGTGTATCAATCAGAACCAGAAGTTGATCTTGACGGTCTGACAGTTCCCTTAATCATGAATACGGAGGAGACCCAACCCTGCTTTACACAATTGCGTCTTCTAGATCATCATCAAGTGTTCACAAATATGTGGCAAAAAAATCATTTAGGATATATGCTTTCAAGTGAACAGTATAAACTGTTCTATTTGTCATTAGTTCCCGGTTCCTGGAAAATTCACGGCCCATGTTTGTCAGATATGCAAGGGCGCATGGATTTGGCGTTTTGCCTCAAATGTGACCGATGGATATTTCAAGCAGAGCCATGGGTCAGTAGAGCACGTACAACATGGCCATCGTCTGATATCATTTCCAAAATAATATCTTATGGAGTGTTATTCGTTCCAATTGGAATCAAAGGATCCGTAAATGAAAATTTAGAATGGCGAATTTCATTTTCTATAGCAGAAAAGTTTCTCATTTATTCCTTCAGTCATGTACAACTATTATGTTATGCAATGTTAAAAGTCTTGGTAAAGGAAATTTTAGAAAAACACGAAGATTTGAAAGGTTTGCTGTGTTCGTATTTCTTGAAAACACTGATGTTTTGGATTTCTGAAGAAACAGACCCAAATCTATGGCGACCAGATAATATCATACATTGTTTCAATGCATGTGTACAAAGACTATTATACTGTGTTAGGTATACAACCTTGTCGCATTATTTCATTCCGGCCAACAACCTGCTGTTCAATTCTGTTATGAACAGAGAAAAATTGACAACTATACTTGAGAAGTTATATGAGTGCGGAATTTATTGTTTTGCGTATTCTGATACCCTGAAAGATTACAAAAGACAGTCCTACGAATTCACTGAATCTTTAACCAGTAGAATCGTCAGAACAGTACACAAAACTTTTTGTGATTATCCAAATATTAAGAAAATACATCTACTATATAATTGTCTGCATCATTCTAGATGTAGTTTATCTGGTGGTTTAATTGCTTTACGTTTATCAAAAGCATGTTGGTTTGCTTTAGATTCTGCCAAATTTCCAAATAGCTCAGATAACAAACACCAGTACTTCAACTACAAGTATGATCTCAGTCATTTATTGGTAGGTTTACATTCAGATGCTGTAACTGGATGGCTGTTGTTGGCCTCATTCTTCTATGTTCATAAAAAATACTTCGCCTCATTAAGTGTGATGAATTATGCATTGCAAAAATGCACTGAAGAGAAAATTTATTCGACCAGATCCGAATATACGTTCATTCAAAATCATGAGCTGTACCAGCTGAAAAATGAAAAACTTTATACAGTATTGAAAGCTGTGACAATTGAATCTCTTATATTTCACGGGAAGTCATCATTACTTCCAAAAGAATTACAAAAAGATGCTATATATGATGTTCTCACCCATAATATTTTTTATTATCCTTTATCATTTGCGTATTTCCTAAGTTTCTTATGTTTCTATCATCTTCATGACTTAAGATCAAGTAGATATTATTTCCAAAAACTAAAATCAACAGATGATATAACCACCCCTCTTTATGTTGGAGCAACTTTTTGTTCGCCGATTTTTGACCAGTTAATGGGCGACACATACTTGAGTAGACATGTATTTCAAGAAACTGCTATAGATGATCAGCCTGGAACAACCATCATGCGTGTAGCAGCTGAAAAAATAATGAACGAATTCAAAAGCTAAGTTCGAGTACATGACAATTAACATGTTTACGTCTCGTTTATTTAACAATAGTGTAAAAACAGACTTTCCTGCTCTTTACACGAGTAAATACCATTTAAAAAAATTGGAAGAACTGCTAATTTGTATCATAATAGAGAATTACCAAGATAGATACACATGCCTTGTTTTAGGAAGGAATAAAACATATTTTCTTAAATAATCCTCTGAATCAAATCAAAAATTGATTGTTATAGAAAACATCTGTTAAAAAAATTGATTGTTATAGACAACATCTGTTAAAAAAATACACTCCATTATATTGGAATCGATTGCGCTACTGTTCTTGTCGACCTATTTATTTTCACATGCGACAGACTTAATACAAAAGCTTCTCCGGAACAATGACAAGAAATTATAGTGTCATCATTTATCTATGAACGAAATTAAAGTTAAAAGACCACACATAAAGTTAAGTCAGCTTTATACCTTGAATTTAATTAAAATCTAGAAAATGGCAATGAAGGTTTAAACAGAACAATTCGTTTCGAAAAGAAGATAATGTCAGCTTTCCAATTGTGAACTGACAATGGCCATATAAGAAAGTTTCAGCAGCGCCTCGATCCATATGGAGTATATATTTTCTAATTGATAAAACATTCCTATTATGATTTATGTGATAAAAGGTTGCTACACTCAAGGATGCTTTTGAACGAAGAATTCCAAGTGAAAGTGTTAAGACATCATATCAAAAGTTTTATTGACACCAGCGCAATTTGGTAAAACTTTTCTGAATATGGACTTACTTCAGCACGTTTGTGTTGACATGATTGATCATTGATATGGTCATAATTATGAATTAACTGTTTACAAACTTCAAATCTTTGAAATACTAAGGAGTTTTTACCTCGGGAATAGATTACCTTAGCTGTATTTGGCAACTCTTTCAGTATTTTTTGTTCCTCAATGCTCTTCAACTTCGTACTTTATTTTGACTTTTCAACACTTTTCGATTCTAGCGTCATTGATTAGTCTTAGTCTTTTTGTAGACAAAACGCACGTCTGGCGCAAATATAATATTTCACTACTGGTATCTATGAAGAGTTTATTCACAGATGACCATTGATATGTTATAATTGTAGTAATCACAATTTTCTCTTTTATTTGAATGGGACACGACCGATGACAACGCACCTGAATCGAACATCTTAAGCAACATGACGGGGTTCATCTCTAGTTTTTGATGCGTTAATCGTTATCATCTATGATTAGTTTATTTCATCATGTTAAGGGGATAGACCTTGGTCCAGGGAGATAACTCTTAAATTCAGTGATGCGTTTGTAATAGTCAAGTTTTATTAATGTATTTAAAGCATTAACCTGAAACAGAATGAAAATAATCTATGTATCCCAGAAGCTTAGAACATATTTATGAAAATAGCAGACACAAACGTAGTGATGATTTAAAGAGTTATTTCCCTTGACCTAGGTCTACCACCTTAATGTAGCCTATAGCTAGTCTTTAGTTATCTATGTAGTGTTTTGTTGACTCTTTTGTCTTTTCGCTGCTTTTCATTTTTCATATGACGTTGTGAATTTTTTGTTTTGCTTATAAATGCTGTAGGGCTAATAGAGTATTTCAGATACTGCCTTGCATGATCACCACACATATTATATCAACCAGTGCAGCATCGAGATTATCTAGTGGCATCCGATTCTGGCGTTGTTCATTAGTGTTATGAGTTTTGAAAAGATATCATGAATTGTGTTTTCTTTGTCCTCATAAATTTCTCAAATTCATAAAAGCAATACTATGGGAATATACTTTTGTATCGTGTCATGCTTGTTATGAGACAAGTTTAATAATAAAATATCAATAAAATGTTCGTGTAGTTATCATTTTTATTTAACATAACATAGGGAGATATGGAATAATTGCAAATGAGACAACTATCTACCAAACCAAATGACGTTGTTGTGTTTTTTTTTCTGAAAATCATATGTACAATGTATCTTTTGATGAGTAAAGTTTAATGAAATAGTAATACAAATGTTCGTGTAGGTATCATTGTTATTCAACATAAAACAGGAAGAGATGGAAAAATTGCAACCGAGACAACTATCCACCGAACCAAATAACGTAGTTGTTGGCAAATATAAGTCATTGTAGGACCTTTGACAATGAAAAAGAATAATATCACATTGCGAGCAATACAAGGTATAGATAAGATAAGATGTAAACAATAAACACGAGTAAACAAACTGTAATTAAATTGTATCAAAGGTACTAACGGGATGAAAATAAGCGTAACAAAATCCTCTACTTCCCTGACTGTAACTAAGAAAGCCGACATTTTGAATACGGGAATAAAAGACTTGAAATTCTCCAATAAGAAGCCAAACAAAAATCAAACTTTGCACCTAGAACCCTCTTCATATCAAGGTTTATTACATTTTGACGCTACGCGTCGACAGGTAAATTAAATTTGCGACAGTAAAACTACCGATTGACGTCCACAAATCTTCAAATTCACTACAATTATCTCTAAAATATGGTATATAGCAAAACAACGACAACTCCTGAATGACTGGCTCCAGACTTTGGACAGGCAAAAGGATCGGACATTGCGACATTTTACGGATATTTATGAGGTTCCTAAGCACAGAATAACAAGTCGGGAAAATAGTTACGTCACCAAAACCAGTCTGACGATCAGGAAGAGATTGCACATTACGATCCTGGATTTCCTCTTAGCTGTACGACATAGCCGCTATTTGACCTTCCTCTGTTGCACAGATTATTCGAAGGCAACACCCCGACTGACTAGAAAAGACTAGCGACATTTCACCTTTTGTTAATATACGCACAGTTGCAGTATTACTCCGAGCAGTAACTTCTCGGTATTGTCATTTAAGAATTGGGAGAAGAACTTACCAAGTAGGAGCTCATCGAATTCAACATTGTTTTTTTAGGAAGACGCAAAAACGAGCAAAAAATCTGGAAGTGACAGATGCCCTTTTAATTTGCCACCACATATATACATTTGTGGTATCAAATTTGCCCAGGCAAAACACGAGTTTATTGAATATTACACCAGTTATGTTTGAGATCAACAGTTAAGGAAGAAACTGCATAAAACCCAAGGGTCTAAAAATATGCCAAAAAAATGTGAGGTAATCAATGGGGTTTAAATAAGATAAAAATAAAGAATAAAAAAAATGAATCAAGAATTAAAGATTGGAGAATAAACGGTTCTTTATATTTACAATGCAGAATGCTTGAGTATTAAAACAAAGTGTGAATAAACATGAACAACTGACGAATACAAAAATAAGAACACGCTCATTCATTCCCCATGCATACCCTCTTTTATAACGTTTCTGTTATTTTTAAGAGTTGAGAGCTTACCGTTGAGCACGATTTGAACAGTGTTATATTGTGTATACTCTTGTTAGCATTTGATTAATTTTCGTTTTTTTTCGACTGATGGGTTCGAATGTCCTTTAAATCTGTCGCCCTCTTTAAATAAACCAATGTCATTTCCTCATATTATAAGTATACATAATTGTATTTATTCTCTACGATAAAAACACCCCAAAAAAATAGTGTTTGATGGAGAAAAAATTTTAACCATTTTCGAAGAAATTCTTCGCTCATTCATCAGAATGATATATACTGTATTTCTACACTTATCTATGGTACACCATGGAAATTTTATTTAATCATGAGGATCCCCCGCCCCGTTATAACACAAACATGTTATTTTACTCTTTATGTTTAAAGCAGTTCGGTTTCTGCATCTCTAAAACATATAAAACTGTTGTAGAAAATTTAAGAATGTATAAAAATAACATGTTGATCTACTGCATGAGTATTATATATACCAGTAGCCTATCCAACGTAAGAATGTATTCAGTCAAAAGTCATACAAAATCTAGATGGTTAAATTGTGATGAAGCGAAAAACATACCTACCACGAAACGTTATCAAATAAAAAAGGGACACAAATTACAATTCGAAGATGACGAACATTAGTACCATTAAACTCTAAAAATTTGTAAGGGTTCCGCGGAACCCAGTGTCTCGCCTACTTTTGCTGTTAATCACACACTCAACAAAAATGATGAAAGAAATCAATAAAAATGTTCCTCTCGATACTATCTTTTGATTGTCAGAAGCTTCTGTCCAAGTTTGGTAAAAATCCAGGATAGTTTAAGGATCATAAAAATGTTTAAAAAAAAATAACTGCAAACTTTATGTAATGTTAACTGGAGAAAAAACTAAGTCCATTTTATATAAGTAAAATACAGGAAAAATGGGATTTTTTTTAACAAAATTTACTTCTGGATACTATCTTATGATTAGAAACAAGCTTCTGTCCAGGTTTGGTACAAATCCAGGACAGTTTAAGAAAGTAATCAAACTTTAAAAAACTTTAACCACAAAGTGAATGTAATGTTTCCTGGCAGAAAACTTAGGTCCATTTATAAGTAAAATACAGAAAAATTGGAATTTTAATTTTTACAGAATTTACTTCTGGATACTATCTTATGATCATAAACAAGCTTCTGTCCAGGTTTGGTACAAATCCAGGATAGTTTAAGAAAGTTATTAAAATTTTAAAAACTTTAACCACAGAGTGAATGCAATATTTGCTGGCAGAAAAACTAAGTCCATTTATAAGTAAAATACGGGAAAAATGGAATTTTATTTTTACAAAATTTACTTCTGGATACTATCTTATGAACATAAACAAGCTTCTGTCCAAGTTTAGCAGAAATTCAGGATAGTTCAAGAAAGTTATTAAAATTTCAAAAACTTTAACCACAGACTGAATATGTGTGGACGCCGCCGACGACGCCGACGGAATGTAGGATCGCTATGTCTCGCTTTTTCGACTAAAGTCGAAGGCTCGACAAAAATATGTGCCAAATAGGACATTGGCAATCAATTCTTAGAGATATATAGACACCTTAGAATAGACAACTTTCGAGTTCGATGCATTTCCGTCAAAAACTCTGGTTTTAGTGAACGTCATTTGTGCGTTTAGGGGCTTCGTCACTTCCATTCCAATGTTGAGCGAGTGGTTGGAAAACTATAATTCTATATTGTACGAATTATTCGGCAAATTGAATTCTCAAAATTGACAATCAGCACTGCTGTCATTAGAAAATTGGAATTAAGTAACTACAGAACCACCATTATTTCTAGTTTATCCTGCACAATGACGATCACTAAGACGCTTGATGACGCTTGATTAATAGTGCAGGGATACAGGCGATCCCCTCTATCTGGTAAATGACGTCATAAAGGCGCGCATAATTGACAAGTTTTTTCCGGTGAGGGATGAACTCGAAAGTGGTATATTCCGAATAATTCTAGGGTTACACTAATGACTGGACCGAATGACAGGACCATAATATATAGATTTAAGAAAAAAAATAAAAAAATTGTAAGAAACTTTAGAAAACGTGACATGACCAATTCTGATAATGACAGGACCAACATCGAGAATGACAGGACCAAATAAAAATGCTAATAACTTTTTTATTTTTCAAAGAAATTATCTCAGATTTGAAATATAAAATGGTATGCCATATTTTGAAACCAAAAAATGTTATAAAAATATAGGTTTATTTTGAAAAACTTTCAAAAACGTGACATGACCATCGCTGGCTGACAGAACCAACCTCGACAATGACCGGACCAGATAAAATTGCTAATTTCTCTTTTATTTCTCAAAGTATTTTTCTGAAATTTGAAATATGATAAGATTTCATCATTTAATAAATAGATTTAAGAAAAAAAGAGAAAAAACATTGTAAGAAACTTTAGAAAACGTGACATGACCAACTCTGATAATGACATGACCAACATCGACAATGACAGGACCAAATCAAAATGCTAATAACTTTTTTTATTTTTCAAAGGAATTCTCTCAGATTTGAAATATAAAATGATATGTCATATTTTGAAACAAAAATGTTATAAAAAATATCAAAAGTTTAAACGTGGCATGACTATCGCTGACTTACATAACAAACCTCGACATTGACAGGACCAGATGAAACTTTTTATTTCTAAATTTTTTTCTCTCTGAAATTAGAGATATAATCAGATTTAAGCATTTTGAGTATATGCAGGGTATATCTTGATAATTTTCCCCCTCATAATAAATAAATAAATAAACATGTCTTGAAGTATGCCCGACTCTTGCATGCATGATTTCTTGGTAGTTTTAAATATTTTCATAAAATATTATGTAACTGAATCAAACATTTTCACGGACTTCTTTAAAAAGTTTGATACCTTTCCAAAGTGGCTTAAATTGGGCTTCACGATGTCAAGAAATATTATGATGATTATTCAATAAATCTTAATTAATCTATAGTTTAATGAACTATCTCTTAAACTAAAAACTGATTATATAAAATTGAGAATGGAAATGGGGAATGTGTCAAAGATACAACAATCTGACCATAGAAAAAACACAACAGCAGATAATATAACATATAAATATTTCAACAACAGCAGATATTATAACATATAAATATTTCTTGAAAGCTCTCTTTCTTAAATATAGTCAATCTTATTAAAAACCGATCTCCCACGCGACATATCAGAAAACGGGAGCATGAGAGATCGGTTTTTAATTAGATTGAAATATAGTGAGCACTCGTGTCTTTTTGTCCTGTGACTCTCCGTCAACATACGTTTAGTAGCTAGGTCAAGATATTTAACCACCATAGAATATATTTTCCTGAATAAATAAGATATATATCTTATTAATTATGGATCAAAATTGAACAATTTCAGTAAAATAAGAAAGAAATTATGATTTATCATCGGCCAGATCATAGCTGATGTTAGTCAGGTCACACAACCACAAGCTTTCAATACGTTTTTTTTCTATAGTTTTCTCATATGATGTGCAAAATGGTCTAAATTGTCATTATTTCAAATTTGAGAGGAATATTCTGACAAATGTTATGCATACTTAGCAATTTTATGTTGTCCTGTCATTAATTGCGAGGATTGTCCTGTCATTGACAACATTAACCAGGTCACAGTTCACCAAGCTTTTTATACCTTTTTCTTATATGTATGTATGAAATGGTATAATCTATTCTTCACATATTTTAAATTTCATAGAAATATTTTGAGAAATAAAAGAGAAATTAGCAATTTCATCTGGTTCGGTCATTGTCGAGGTTGGTCCTGTCAGTCAGCGATGGTCATGTTACGTTTTTGAAAGTTTTTGAAAATAAATCTATACTTTTTATAACATAAATATTTCAAAATGTGACATATCATTTTATGTTTCAAATCTGAGATAATTCTGTTGAAAAATAAAAAAAATTATTAGCATTTTTACTTGGTCCTGTCATTGTCAAAGTTGGTCATGTCATTATCAGAGTTGGTCATACACGTTTTCTAAAGTTTTTTTACATATTTTTTTTATTTTTTTCTTAAATCTATAAATCAAATGATAAAATCTTATTATATTTCAAATTTCAGAAAAATACTTTGAGAAATAAAAGAGAAATTAGCAATTTTATCTGGTCCGGTCATTGTCGAGGTTGGTCCCGTCAGCCAGCGATGGTCATGTCACGTTTTTGAAAGTTTTTGAAAATAAACCTATATTTTTTATAACATTTTTGTTTTAAAATATGGCATACCATTTTATATTTCAAATCTGAGATAATTTCTTTGAAAAATAAAAAATTTATTAGCATTTTTATTTGGTCCTGTCATTATCAGAATTGGTCATGTCACGTTTTCTAAAGTTTCTTACAATTTTTTTCTTAAATCTATAAACCAAATAATGAAACCTTATTATATTTCAAATTTGAGATCAATCCTTCAAGAAACGAAAAAGTTATTAGCATTTTTCATTTGGTCCTGTCATTCGGTCCTGTCATTCAGTCCAGTCATTTATAGTGTAACCCATAATTCTACACTTTATAAACAGTAAATTTACAGAAAATAAGCATTTCAATAATGTTTCATGTCGAACCTAAAGTGACTACTGGGTTGTCGATGTCCTCGTAGATTTTTCTACTAGCCATTGATATTAAGTTGATAGTCCTAAATATAAAGCTTTACTACAACTATCACATAAACTTGACACGATCAAAGAAAAATGAGGTCGAGATCATATAAACTAAACGAGAAATATATATACACCTTCAACATTCAATACACAAAATAAAGTTGACCCACTGAGTATAGTTTCGAAGACTTAACTAAGAAAACTAAACATTGACCAATGAACCATAAAAATGAAGGTCAGTTGAACCATGACAGGAAGACATGGATATATATATAAAGCTAACACTCCTTCCATATAACAAATATAGTTGACCTAGGCCTATTGCTTATATTTTAAGAAAATTGACACAAACACAAAAACCTAACACTGAGCAATGAACCGTGAAAATGAGGTAAAGGTCAAATAAAAAACCTGCAGGATTGACATGTACATCATAAAATATTTCCGTACACCAAATAAAGTAGACCTATTACATATATTATAAGAAAACTAGAGGGTCTTAAGAGGCTCAGCATGTTATAAGGAACATTCATGCTATGTTTGGTTTCATTCCATTCAGTGGTTCTCTAAATAAAGTTAGTTGTATGCATTTCCCATAGGGTCCTACGCTAAACAAAGTACCCTGCTGGCGGCCATCTTGGATGATGGATCAGCTATAAAGTAACAACACTTGGTCAGCACCTCATAAGGAACATTCATGTTGATAGTCCTAAATATAAAGCTTTACTACAACTATCACATAAACTTGACACGATCAAAGAAAAATGAGGTCGAGATCATATAAACTAAACGAGAAATATATATACACCTTCAACATTCAATACACAAAATAAAGTTGACCCATTGAGTATAGTTTCGAAGACTTAACTAAGAAAACTAAACATTGACCAATGAACCATAAAAATGAAGGTCAGTTGAACCATGACAGGAAGACATGGATATATATATAAAGCTAACACTCCTTCCATATAACAAATATAGTTGACCTATTGCTTATATTTTAAGAAAATTGACACAAACACAAAAACCTAACACTGAGCAATGAACCGTGAAAATGAGGTAAAGGTCAAATAAAAAACCTGCCAGATTGACATGTACATCATAAAATATTTCCGGACACCAAATAAAGTAGACCTATTACATATATTATAAGAAAACTAGAGGGTCTTAAGAGGCTCAGCATGTTATAAGGAACATTCATGCTATGTTTGGTTTCATTCCATTCAGTGGTTCTCTAAATGAAGTTAATTGTATGCATTTCACATAGGGTCCTATGCTAAACAAAGTACCCTGCTGGCGGCCATCTTGGATGATGGATCAGCTACAAAGTAACAACACTTGGTCAGCACCTCATAAGGAACATTCATGCCATGTTTGGTTTCATTCCATTCAGTGGTTCTCTAGAAGAAGTTCAAAATGTAAAAAGTGAACGACTACGGAAAACAGACGCCAAGTGATGAGAAAAGCTCACTTGGCCCTCCAGGGGGGTGCATAAAAAGACCATAACACAAAAAATTAAATTGACCACTGAACCATGAAAATAAGGTCAAGATGAGACGACACCTGCCAGTTGGACATTCACACCTTATCATCATTCCATACACCAAATGTACAAAACCTATTGCATACCATTTTAGAAAAACAAACCAAAACACAAAAGTTAACTATAAACATTGAACCATGAAAATGAGGTCAAGGTCAGATGACAACTGCCAGTTGGACATGTGCACCTTACAATCCTTCCATACACCAAAATGTATTAGACCTATTGCTTATAGTTTCTGAGATATGAAATTGACCACCAAAACTTAACCTTGTTCACAGAACCATGAAATGAGGTCAAGATCAAGTGAAAACTGTCTGACAGCCATGAGGATCTTGCAAGGCAATCACATTCCAAATATAGTTATCCTGTCACTCATAATAAAAGAGAAATTAACATTAAAAAAATCTTATTTTTTTTTCAAGTAGTCACTGAAACATGAAAATAATGTCAAGGACATTGGACATGTGAAAGACAGAAACTTTGTAACATAAAACATATACATGTATATACAAAGTATGAAGGATCCAAGTCTTCAACCATCTAAAATATAAATCTTTCAAGAAGTACGCTAAAGCTGCTGATGCTACCCCCAAATCCCTATATATGTAGTATAAGTAAATAAGGCAACAACACATCTTTAACATAGAATTTTCAAGCTGTTATTATCCTTGAATTTGAGATGTTTGTCAACTCAAGCTATCGTAGATCTATTCCGATTCAAAATTGTAATGAAAAGGTAACAAAGCTTTACTACAAAATAGTTAATTTCAGCTTTAACTTTCAATTGTTAACTTTCTATTTAAATTAGCAATTTTCTAGCAGCGCTTGCATATAGATTACATGTTAGATGCAGACCTCTGGTCGACATCTAATATGTACTGACCACAAATTACAGTGCCAAATAATAGATGCATTGAAATAGTAAAAACCTATGAATGGAAAGTTCACAATTGAAAATTAAAGCTGTAATCAACTATTACAATTTTGAATCAGGGATTCTGTTATATTCCATGATAATATTTTACAATTTATTGTTTCCCTCCTTTTGTACAATTATTTGTGTACTACTATTGCATCTTAATAATTTGTTATGCTATCATTGAAATATTGCTCTCTCTTAACACGGTTCGGCCCTTTATTGTCCCCTTCTGACTTGACTATCACTGTTTCTTATCTCCATACCTCACAAATGGTGTTTAGGGAGAGCAGAAAAATCAGTCCTTGAAATTTTCTACCTGGAAAGGGGACCACATCAGGAACCTTTGTGTTTGTAATTCAATGTGCTAACCACTACACAACAGCTCTCCTATATTGCTTGTCATATTTTGATTATATGCCCCTTGAGGGTCAATGATTGGTTAATAAAATCTTATTTTGAATCTGGAATCTTGGTAGGGTCTGCAAGATAGCCTAACTTTAAATGCAGAACAAAGCTAGACAAAAGGCCACCAACAGATCTCTCAAAGTTAACAGCATGACACTCTTTTTTCTATATATAGAAAATATTTATATATATGATATATATTTTAATAGTACAACAATAACTGTACAAATTATATAAAAATGACTACATGTATATCACAGATTGCACTAAAAGAACTTGACACCTTCACTATCGTCAAACATCATTATTTCTGCTTTCTGTTGCGCTTCTAAAGTCTTTATAGCTCGTAATAATAACCACTTTTCAAGACCATGAAATTCTGAAACAAAATTATACAATTGAAAAAATATATGTTAATTCTTTGATAAATGATGTATCATAGTTTTTTTCTGACAAAGATAAAAGGTTATGTTTGTTTTTTTAAACAATAAAAATTTGCCAACTTAAGAGAAATAGTAAAATAACAAAAATACTGAACTCAAAGGAAATTTTAAATCCCTAATCCCTTTTGCAGTCATAAGCATTTGGTTTCTTAACATTTGTCTGAGGCAAATTAAAGTTTGAGAACTGAAACCATCTTGGAAAAAATGTATATAAACAGATAGACACTGCATGGTAAACCTTTATGTCCCCTCTGCTATGACAGGGGCATAAAAATGGTTTTAAATGTCAGATACTGGTTGTTTTAAACAAATGTTTATCTATCTACTAACAAAAACTATTTAAGGAATGACTGTAATATTTTTTCTGTCTATGAAGAAATAACATAAAAAATTTGGTGCACACAGAATATCGGGCGAGGCAGATTATTTAACAGTGTGCAACAAATTTTTCATGTTATTTCGAATAGACAGAAAAAATATTACAGTCATTTCTTATAATTTAATTCTAAATTCCATTTTAAACTGTAGAAAACCATGAAAAAACGTTGATGACGTCATGGTCACATGACTAAGTTATGTCTATGGGCTCATAACTAAATAACTTCAGCCAATCAGAAGACTTGTTACATCCAAAATTAATAAATTATGCTTATTATAACAGTTATGCCTAAAAAATGAAAAATTGATAAAGGATTTGACTGATGATTTTCACTGTGTTGTTTAATAGTCCACAAATTATTATTATCTTATTAATAAAGCAACAATTCCTACATTATCAAATAATTTGTCAACTATCACTCCCAAAAATATTTTCACATAATTAAAAGCAAGCTTGAGCAAGGGTATCCATGTCCTCAAACACATTCTTCTTTTATTTGAATAATTAACAGAAACAAATATAGCAATATTAAGCATGTTAAATGTTTTCTTGAACTATTTATGATTTTACTGATTGAAAATTATTTGTGAAATCTATACATAATTTACATGCTTACTCAGATGAAAATTTTGTCAAAAGCAAAGGGAGATAATTCATATACAAATGGAGAGAGGGGAACTAACTTAATCATTATGTATTACCAACCTGTTCCTTCTGATTCCTCTCCATTCGTTAATTCATAAAAAGTACATACAGTATTAGTCATGGACTTTGATATTATCTGAAAGACAATAGAATAGATTTATTTTTAGATCACTATTTATCATACATTTTTTAATTGGCATTCACAATATGGACATTCATAAGTTCATTTTAAAATATAATTTTTTTAATCTGGTCTTCTGTCTTTTTCATATTTTTTTTTTCTATTTTGACAAATTTTCTATATTTGGTAAATTGATTGTTACATCTTATTACTGGTATAGTCATTACGAGTACCAGTAATATTTATATAGGTGATTCGAATCATGTTTGTATATCATAGTAGATGGTGAATTCTGTATTTTTCAAAAGTTTGATGGTAATTGCCACTTTACATGATCTGATGATGAGCAACATGAGAAAGTGATGACAATAGTTTTAAGTGTAACACTAAAATTCAGGGTTGTTCAGAAACACATACCAGGGAGTAGTTCATATTCAACACAAACAAAAAAAAATATGTAAAAATTTAGGTAATTTTGGTATTTTGCATCAATTGCATGCATTAAAAAAAGGAGGGTACATTTTATGGAGACAGACTCCAGGTGCAGGATTTTCTGGCTGTGATGAACACCCATTAGTGGCTTTGGGCTGTTTGCTGCACCTTGTTCAAGTTGTTGTCTATTTGACACTTTCCCCATTTCTCAATTTTATGACAAACAGATATTTTTTTCACAGAAACATGCATATATGACAAGATATTTTGTGAAATGAGTTGCTGACTGTTTTTAAAGTTTTTACTACGAATTACTTTATCATTTTTAAATCTTATCTTTAAAGGGCAATAACTCATACTGCTGAGACATCTCTCAATGATGAACTTATACTATATCTTACCCATGAATATATTAAATTTCCCCATTCCTCAGGAGTTCTCCACATCACCAAACATTGTTTCTTTGTCTTGGGATCTTTCCATTCTAAGTGCCCTATAATCATATACAATAACAGTTAAGTTATTTTCTAAAGAACATTCATCATTTTATCCTACAATCTACCAACTATTGTCATGATTGTACACATTATGTTATTTGATGTAAACAAATTTATTTTCTCTTTATTTGTACATGTTTATGCATTCAATTTTTTTCTTCAAAAGTATCAGGCAAACACATTTTTGGAGAAATACAATAAAATATGAAAATAAACTAAATAATCTGACTATGCAGTACGCTCATTTTTTGAAATTTTACCACGTCTACCAAGACCCATAATTGTAAATTTTGGTGTCATTTGGTCTCTTGCATGTGGAGAGTTGTCTCATAGACAATCGTACCACATCTTTTTAGTAAAAACATATTTTCGTATTTCCTGCTTTACCAATGTTTACTACCAGGACTATTTTAAAAATATATATGTCTTTAGTTTCTTTTCTTCAACATGTCATCAGAGAATGATTAAGTCAGTATCTACAAGGAATAGCAGTAAAATGTTATCATTGACCTTAATTACTTGATCATGTTGATTTCATATTTAGAGAGCCATGGTCATGATGGTGTAGTGGTTAGTGCATCAGACTACTAACACAAAGGTTCCTGGTTCGATTCCCATTCAGGATGAAAATTTCAGGAACTCAATTTTCGGCTCTCCCTTGATACCATTTGCAAGTATGGTCTTGAGGAAACGATGATAGTCTGTCAGAAGGGGACAATAAATGGCTAACCTGTGTTAAGAGAGAGCCATATCTCTTGCACGTTAAAGACACCCTTGTAGATTTCGAAAAAGAGTAGGCTAATGCCGCTACAAGGCAGCACTTGCACCCGCAAAGTGGAAAGGGATTAGTATAAGTTGCAAAACTTGTTTCCCAATCCACTATAAATAAATATGTTTAAACTATATATACATGTACTAACCTGTTCTACAAAGTTCATCTAACACTGTATATAAACCATCTAATGAGAGTTTTCCTAAAAACTGTTAAGGTCAACAACATACATTTTACACCACCCAAAATGTTACTTGATCTGAGTTTTGTGGTAATAAGCAATTTGCATAAGTTTCATAACATTTAGTTTAGGCAACTCTAAGATGGAGAACAGAAACAAAAAAAATCAGCAATTTTTCCACTTGCAAAGGGGAATAACTCTAAAAAGTTAAAGTGACGCCACCCAAAATTCAATCTTGATTTTTTTTGTGTGGTAATAACACAATTATAAAATTTTCATAATATTTGTTGAGCAAACTAACATGACTATAGAAATGTATAGTAAGAGAACCGAAACCAATTTATGGACATACAGACAGAAATATTAACACTAATTAATGTCTGCACTGCTGAATTGTGGGCATGAAAAACATTATATCTAATAATTACCAGTATGAGTATACAAGGATGTTATATGAAATGTACTGGTAGCTATTTAGTAGTGAATCATTCAAACACTAGTATTTTTTGTGAAAATTCACCACTCAGTTTTTCATTGAGTCACCTTGTGTGTAATAGTTAGGGATGACATCAAAAAATCAATGAAGGATAAAAAACTTAATTCAAATAGTTTGGGGGTGGGGGGGGGGTCAAATTACTGCAAGTTTTGTATAAATTGACATCGATTTTACAAATATCCTTATTGGTCAATCAATTTTTCCCAAATTAACTTAAGAGGGGGGTAGGGGGGTCAGTGAAAAAACTATATGAATTAAGTTTTTAATCCTTCATTGAACTTTTGATGTCGTCCCTTAATGTACAATTAATTGACACTATAAAAGGATACTATCTATCTCTTTATTATGACAGAGCTGGGAGTTGAGTATCTCTGTTACATCTATGCTGTATGACTTTTTCTGTTTGTGGTAGTTTAGAATCAGTGAACACCAAGCTTCCAACTGTTTCTTTCTTGTATCAGAATTAGGCTGAATCCTGTAATGAAGAAAAGAATAAGGCTGAATCCTGTAATGAAGAAAATAAATGTATGAAATATAACAGATTCATGTTTCTTCCTTGTATCTGAATTAGACTTAATCCTGTAATGAAGAAAATAAATGTATGAAATATAACAGATTCATGTTTCTTCCTTGTATCTGAATTAGACTTAATCCTGTAATGAAGAAAATAAATTTATGAAATATAACAGATTCATGTTTCTTTCTTGTATCTGAGTTAGGCTTAATCCTGTAATGAAGAAAATAAATTTATGAAATATAACAGATTCATGTTTCTTTCTTGTATCAGAATTAGGCTTAATCCTGTAATGAAGAAAATAAAGTTATGAAATATAACAGATTCATGTTTCTTCCTTGTATCTGAATTAGACTGAATCCTGTAATGAAGAAAATAAATTTATGAAATATAACAGATTCATGTTTCTTTCTTGTATCTGAGTTAGGCTTAATCCTGTAATGAAGAAAATAAATTTATGAAATATAACAGATTCATGTTTCTTCCTTGTATCTGAATTAGACTGAATCCTGTAATGAAGAAAATAAATTTATGAAATATAACAGATTCATGTTTCTTTCTTGTATCAGAATAAGGCTGAATCCTGTAATGAAGAAAATACATTTATGAAATATAACAGATCCATGTTTCTTTCTTGTATCAGAATTAGGCTGAATCCTGCAATGAAGAAAATAAAGTTATGAAATATAACAGATTCATGTTTCTTTCTTGTATCTGAATTAGACTGAATCCTGTAATGAAGAAAATAAATTTATGAAATATAACAGATTCATGTTTCTTTCTTGTATCTGAGTTAGGCTTAATCCTGTAATGAAGAAAATAAAGTTATGAAATATAACAGATTCATGTTTCTTTCTTGTATCTGAATTAGACTGAATCCTGTAATGAAGAAAATAAATTTATGAAATATAACAGATTCATGTTTCTTTCTTGTATCTGAATTAGACTGAATCCTGTAATGAAGAAAATACATTTATGAAATATAACAGATTCATGTTTCTTTCTTGTATCTGAATTAGACTTAATCCTGTAATGAAGAAAATAAATTTATGAAATATAACAGATTCATGTTTCTTTCTTGTATCTGAGTTAGGCTGAATCCTGCAATGAAGAAAATAAAGTTATGAAATATAACAGATTCATGTTTCTTTCTTGTATCTGAATTAGACTTAATCCTGTAATGAAGAAAATAAATTTATGAAATATAACAGATTCATGTTTCTTCCTTGTATCTGAATTAGACTGAATCCTGTAATGAAGAAAAGAATTAGGCTGAATCCTGTAATGAAGAAAATACATTTATGAAATATAACAGATCCATGTTTCTTTCTTGTATCTGAGTTAGGCTGAATCCTGCAATGAAGAAAATAAAGTTATGAAATATAACAGATTCATGTTTCTTTCTTGTATCTGAATTAGACTTAATCCTGTAATGAAGAAAATAAATTTATGAAATATAACAGATTCATGTTTCTTCCTTGTATCTGAATTAGACTGAATCCTGTAATGAAGAAAATAAATTTATGAAATATAACAGATTCATGTTTCTTCCTTGTATCTGAGTTAGGCTTAATCCTGCAATGAAGAAAATAAAGTTATGAAATATAACAGATTCATGTTTCTTCCTTGTATCTGAATTAGACTTAATCCTGTAATGAAGAAAATAAATTTATGAAATATAACAGATTCATGTTTCTTTCTTGTATCTGAGTTAGGCTTAATCCTGCAATGAAGAAAATAAAGTTATGAAATATAACAGATTCATGTTTCTTTCTTGTATCTGAGTTAGGCTGAATCCTGCAATGAAGAAAATAAAGTTATGAAATATAACAGATTCATGTTTCTTTCTTGTATCTGAGTTAGGCTGAATCCTGCAATGAAGAAAATACATTTATGAAATGTAACAGATTCATGTTTCTTTCTTGTATCTGAGTTAGGCTGAATCCTGCAATGAAGAAAATAAAGTTATGAAATATAACAGATTCATGTTTCTTTCTTGTATCTGAATTAGACTTAATCCTGTAATGAAGAAATTAAATTTATGAAATATAACAGATTCATGTCTCTTTCTTGTATCTGAGTTAGGCTGAATCCTGCAATGAAGAAAATACATTTATGAAATGTAACAGATTCATGTTTCTTTCTTGTATCTGAGTTAGGCTGAATCCTGCAATGAAGAAAATAAAGTTATGAAATATAACAGATTCATGTTTCTTTCTTGTATCTGAATTAGACTTAATCCTGTAATGAAGAAAATAAATTTATGAAATATAACAGATTCATGTCTCTTTCTTGTATCTGAGTTAGGCTTAATCCTGCAATGAAGAAAATAAAGTTATGAAATATAACAGATTCATGTTTCTTTCTTGTATCTGAGTTAGGCTGAATCCTGCAATGAAGAAAATACATTTATGAAATGTAACAGATTCATGTTTCTTTCTTGTATCTGAGTTAGGCTGAATCCTGCAATGAAGAAAATAAAGTTATGAAATATAACAGATTCATGTTTCTTTCTTGTATCTGAGTTAGGCTGAATCCTGCAATGAAGAAAATACATTTATGAAATGTAACAGATTCATGTTTCTTTCTTGTATCTGAGTTAGGCTGAATCCTGCAATGAAGAAAATAAATTTATGAAATATAACAGATCCATGTTTCTTTCTTGTATCAGAATTAGGCTGAATCCTGTAATGAAGAAAATAAATTTATGAAATATAACAGATCCATGTTTCTTTCTTGTATCAGAATTAGGCTGAATCCTGAAATGAAGAAAATACATTTATGAAATATAACAGATTCATGTTTCTTTCTTGTATCTGAGTTAGGCTGAATCCTGCAATGAAGAAAATACATTTATGAAATATAACAGATTCATGTTTCTTTCTTGTATCTGAGTTAGGCTGAATCCTGCAATGAAGAAAATAAATTTATGAAATATAACAGATCCATGTTTCTTTCTTGTATCAGAATTAGGCTGAATCCTGTAATGAAGAAAATAAATTTATGAAATATAACAGATCCATGTTTCTTTCTTGTATCAGAATTAGGCTGAATCCTGAAATGAAGAAAATACATTTATGAAATATAACAGATTCATGTTTCTTTCTTGTATCTGAGTTAGGCTGAATCCTGCAATGAAGAAAATAAATTTATGAAATATAACAGATTCATGTTTCTTTCTTGTATCTGAGTTAGGCTGAATCCTGTAATGAAGAAAATAAATTTATGAAATATAACAAATTCATGTTTCTTCCTTGTATCAGAATTAGGCTGAATCCTGCAATGAAGAAAATAAATGTATGAAATATAACAGATCCATGTTTCTTCCTTGTATCTGAATTAGGCTGATTCCTGCAATGAAGAAAATACATTTATGAAATATAACAGATTCATGTTTCTTTCTTGTATCTGAATTAGGCTGATTCCTGCAATGAAGAAAATACATTTATGAAATATAACAGATTCATGTTTCTTTCTTGTATCAGAATTAGGCTGAATCCTGTATTAAATGAAAAAAATTAATTTATGAAATATAACAGATTCATGTTTCTTTCTTGTATCTGAGTTAGGCTGAATCCTGTAATGAAGAAAATAAATTTATGAAATATAACAAATTCATGTTTCTTCCTTGTATCAGAATTAGGCTGAATCCTGCAATGAAGAAAATAAATGTATGAAATATAACAGATCCATGTTTCTTCCTTGTATCTGAATTAGGCTGATTCCTGCAATGAAGAAAATACATTTATGAAATATAACAGATTCATGTTTCTTTCTTGTATCTGAATTAGGCTGATTCCTGCAATGAAGAAAATACATTTATGAAATATAACAGATTCATGTTTCTTTCTTGTATCAGAATTAGGCTGAATCCTGTATTAAATGAAAAAAATTAATTTATGAAATATAACAGATCCATGTTTCTTTCTTGTATCAGAATTAGGCTGAATACTGTAATGAAGAAAATAAATTTATGAAATATAACAGATTCATGTTTCTTTCTTGTATCAGAATAAGGCTGAATCCTGTAATGAAGAAAATTAATGTATGAAATATAACAGATTCATGTTTCTTCCTTGTATCAGAATTAGGCTGAATCCTGCAATGAAGAAAATACATTTATGAAATATAACAGATTCATGATTCTTCCTTGTATCAGAATTAGGCTGAATCCTGTAATGAAGAAAATACATTTATGAAATATAACAGATTCATGTTTCTTTCTTGTATCAGAATTAGGCTGAATCCTGTAATGACGAAAATAAATGTATGAAATATAACAGATTCATGTTTCTTTCTTGTATCAGAATTAGGCTGAATCCTGTAATGACGAAAATAAATGTATGAAATATAACAGATTCATGTTTCTTTCTTGTATCAGAATTAGGCTGAATCCTGTAATGACGAAAATAAATTTATGAAATATAACAGATCCATGTTTCTTTCTTGTATCAGAATTAGGCTGAATCCTGCAATGAAGAAAATACATTTATGAAATATAACAGATTCATGTTTCTTTCTTGTATCAGAATTAGGCTGAATCCTGCAATGAAGAAAATAAATGTATGAAATATAACAGATTCATGTTTCTTTCTTGTATCTGAATTAGGCTGAATCCTGTAATGAAGAAAATACATTTATGAAATATAACAGATTCATGTTTCTTTCTTGTATCAGAATAAGGCTGAATCCTGTAATGAAGAAAATAAATGTATGAAATATAACAGATTCATGTTTCTTTCTTGTATCAGAATAAGGCTGAATCCTGCAATGAAGAAAATACATTTATGAAATATAACAGATTCATGTTTCTTTCTTGTATCAGAATTAGGCTGAATCCTGCAATGAAGAAAATACATTTATGAAATATAACAGATTCATGTTTCTTTCTTGTATCAGAATTAGGCTGAATCCTGCAATGAAGAAAATAAATGTATGAAATATAACAGATTCATGTTTCTTTCTTGTATCTGAATTAGGCTGAATCCTGCAATGAAGAAAATACATTTATGAAATATAACAGATTCATGTTTCTTTCTTGTATCTGAATTAGGCTGAATCCTGCAATGAAGAAAATAAATGTATGAAATATAACAGATTCATGTTTCTTTCTTGTATCAGAATTAGGCTGAATCCTGTAATGAAGAAAATAAATTTATGAAATATAACAGATCCATGTTTCTTTCTTGTATCAGAATTAGGCTGAATCCTGCAATGAAGAAAATACATTTATGAAATATAACAGATTCATGTTTCTTTCTTGTATCAGAATTAGGCTGAATCCTGCAATGAAGAAAATAAATGTATGAAATATAACAGATTCATGTTTCTTTCTTGTATCTGAATTAGGCTGAATCCTGTAATGAAGAAAATAAATTTATGAAATATAACAGATTCATGTTTCTTTCTTGTATCAGAATTAGGCTGAATCCTGCAATGAAGAAAATAAATGTATGAAATATAACAGATTCATGTTTCTTTCTTGTATCAGAATTAGGCTGAATACTGTAATGACGAAAATAAATGTATGAAATATAACAGATCCATGTTTCTTTCTTGTATCAGAATTAGGCTGAATCCTGTAATGAAGAAAATAAATTTATGAAATATAACAGATCCATGTTTCTTTCTTGTATCAGAATAAGGCTGAATCCTGCAATGAAGAAAATAAAGTTATGAAATATAACAGATCCATGTTTCTGTATTAACCAAGGATCTGTGTTGTATCAGATTTAGGCTGAATCCTGCAATGAAGAAAATAAAGTTATGAAATATAACAGATTCATGTTTCTGTATTAACCAAGGATCTGTGTTGTATCAGAATTAGGCTGAATCCTGTAATGAAGAAAATAAATTTATGAAATATAACAGATTCATGTTTCTTTCTTGTATCAGAATTTGGCTGAATCCTGCAATGAAGAAAATAAATTTATGAAATATAACAGATTCATGTCTCTTCCTTGTATCAGAAGTAGGCTGAATCATGTAATGAAGAAAATAAATTTATGAAATATAACAGATTCATGTTTCTTTCTTGTATCAGAATTAGGCTGAATACTGTAATGACGAAAATAAATGTATGAAATATAACAGATCCATGTTTCTTTCTTGTATCAGAATTAGGCTGAATCCTGTAATGAAGAAAATAAATTTATGAAATATAACAGATCCATGTTTCTTTCTTGTATCAGAATAAGGCTGAATCCTGCAATGAAGAAAATAAAGTTATGAAATATAACAGATCCATGTTTCTGTATATATTAACCAAGGATCTGTGTTGTATCAGATTTAGGCTGAATCCTGCAATGAAGAAAATAAAGTTATGAAATATAACAGATTCATGTTTCTGTATTAACCAAGGATCTGTGTTGTATCAGAATTAGGCTGAATCCTGTAATGAAGAAAATAAATTTATGAAATATAACAGATTCATGTTTCTTTCTTGTATCAGAATTTGGCTGAATCCTGCAATGAAGAAAATAAATTTATGAAATATAACAGATTCATGTCTCTTCCTTGTATCAGAAGTAGGCTGAATCATGTAATGAAGAAAATAAATTTATGAAATATAAGACATTCATGTTTCTGTATGAACCAAGGACAGGCCTGTAGCCAGGAATTTCCAAAGGGGGGTTCGTTGGACTCACAAACTCGACTTTAACAGTCACAATTCGAACAGAACATTGACTTTAACAGTGCTTATTTGTTTTCAGAGGGGGGTTCGTCCGAAGCCCCCGAACCCCCTCTGGCTACGGGTATGAAGGATCTGTATTGAAGTTCATATTTTGACCTTTTATCCTTGATAATGGTTTACTTTTATAAATTGTGACTTGGATGGAGAGCTGTCTCATACCACATCTACTTATATCTTTTTGACCTACAATTTCTCCATGGCAGCACCTCTATAATTTTTGTTAGACTTAGTCATCATGGTTATATTTATTTTAACAAAAGTAAAAGAGGTTTCTAGTGGTTTCTGGTGATTAACAGTCTGATGTTTCAGATTTTCTAGTGATTTCTGGTGATAAGGAGGTTTCTCATGCATTTTGTGAAATCTGGTGATTTAATTAACAGGAAGTTTCTCAGGCCAAAAATAAATGTCTGTTTAAGGTTACATCATCAAAGTAAATAGGGTTAGTAGGTCGGTATTTCCATTTTATTAAAAAAAAATAATCTATTTTTGAGCCATGATTTTGAGTTGTGCGGTCCGTCCTGCCGTGGTCCTAGTTGTCCATAGGCCTAGTGTACCCATATTTTTCATTGGATTGTTTAAAAAAAAATGGCGGGGAAGTTTTTATTTCATTACACAAGTTGCAAGTTTTCTTAAAACAGCTGTCATCTTCACGATTGTGAACATTGGGATGTATCAGGCAATTGATTAAATGTATTGGTAACCCTTACTTTGCTTTTGACACAAGTTCTGTTCATTTTTCACTTTACAACGGAAATAAAATGGCTTAGGGAAAATTGTAAGGTCAGTGCTCAAATTAGGGTTGGTCGGGTAACCATAAACATACATACATGTATATTTTTTTTGAGCCTCAAGTTTCTCATGGAAATTTTATATTCATGATGACACACGTTTCAACAATTAAGTGCACAGGTAATAAAAGAAAATCTTGATTGTAACCCCGTTTTCATGATTATCATCTGATCATAGCGAAAAATGCAATTATAAGTATTGAATACTTCTTTTAGTATGTTCATAGAGTCGTAAAAGTGTTGACCGTGGGCACATTTTCAGAATGAAGCACGGAATGTACTTTGTTCGTCGGTTTTACACCCCAATGAATTTTCAATATTAAAGAAAAATTCAATTCTTAAGTCATTGTAAGTGAATCACAAACATCATTTTAAAAAAATCACCTACATCATTTATATTGATTTTACACTGAATCTCTCTCTCATGTCTGTGGGTACCTTTTCTATTGTATCTTTTGTACTATGAACAAAGTCCCCTGTCTACCATGATTACAGTAGAAAAATCATTAAATTTTTTTTTTTTTTACAACATTAAATTTTTTTTTTTTTTAAAACATTAACTTTTTTTTGTCGCTTTTTTTTAATTCCTGAATTTGCGCACAACGCAGAAATCTACTTCCTTCTTCTGGTCTTGTTGTCATGAGACATTGAGTAGTCAGTCTAGTAAAAATTTCATCTTTAATAATTCTTCAAATGTCTTTCATATCAATAAATTAATGTAGGACAGAAACATGAGAAAGTCATAGGACAAAAAGTCACAATTCAGTTTTGAAATTAATTTTCTGTAAATACATGAAATAAGAAAACACTAATTTAAGAAATATCTTTTTGTATTTTTCTTCATTGTTCTTGAACTATTCTATACATGCTATATAACATTGTATAAAGCAACCCTGTAATTTTTCTTCTTCAATAAATATCAATAATGATCAAATAATAATTATGACAACAAAGTGTCAATGTGGCTTGGTACAAATGTACTTAAATGGCTTCATAATGAAGTTCATTGTGCCAAGAAATACATCATTTGAATGATTAAAATTAATAATAGATGTTCATTTATCAAACATGTCTGTTAACCTTATGATCAATCTTAAATACTTATAAATGAATATATGTATAATGATCTATAATATAAAAAAAAAGTTTTTCAAGACCTTCTCATATTTATTCAAATAATTGTCAACAAATTATTAGTGACTTTTTGACCCATCAAATTTGTGACTTTATGTACTGTGACTTTTGGTCCCGTGACTTTCTGTTTGTTTGCCGAATAAACATTATCTGATGATCGTGATTCTTTGCTTAAATTGAATATGACTTCATAAATTAAATATCGTCACAAGTAAAATCCCTAACAACAGAACCAAAAACGGAAACGTTACCATGGTTACAGTATCTCCGTTTCTTTTTTAAACGGTTTGAAGTTACAAAAAAAAATAATTCATACAGACTTCATCTCCTTTCAAATGTAATAACTGCCTTATATCATTTGTATGTTTTCTTTGTTTTTTTTAGATATGGCGTTGTCAGTACATTTTTAATCATTCGTAAATATAGCTCAACATGCAGACTTTTTATACGTTCAGGTATTTCACATCCAATTTTTTATGGAAATATTCTTTATAAAGCACAAAGGTGTCAGTATTCACCTCATAAACTTACAAAACCTTTGAATAGACTTATTAAGAAGGGATATAATTACGATACTGTTGTCAAGTCATTAAAGATTGCATATTTTGGCGTTAATATTGAGTCACTGATCAATAAGGTCTTTGCGTCGGAACTAAACACATTTATTCTAAAAACAGTTGTTGGCATGACACGGGTTATGTTCTTCTCATATATGTTATGATGGTATGATACTAAACCCCTTACGGGAAGGATTGTGCCTGGTGTTCATATGATTAAATCATAATCTTTCAGTCAGTTTAATTGAAGTCTGGAGCTGGCATGTCAGTTAACTGCTAGTAGTCTGTTGTTATTTATGTATTATTGTCATTTTGTTTATTTTCTTTGGTTACATCTTCTGACATCAGACTCGGACTTCTCTTGAACTGAATTTTAATGTGCGTATTGTTATGCTTTTACTTTTCTACACGGGTTAGAGGTATAGGGGGAGGGTTGAGATCTCACAAACATGTTTAACCCCGCCGCATTTTTGCACCTGTCCCAAGTCAGGAGCCTCTGGCCTTTGTTAGTCTTGTATTATTTAAATTTTAGTTTCTTGTGTACAATTTGGAAATTAGTATGGCGTTCATTATCACTGAACTAGTATATATTGTTTAGGGGCCAGCTGAAGGACGCCTCCGGGTGCGGGAATTTCTCGCTATATTGAAGACCTGTTGGTGACCTTCTGCTGTTGTGTTTTTTTATTTTGGTCGGGTTGTTGTCTCTTTGACACATTCCCCATTTCCATTCTCAATTTTATTAATGTATAAGTTTGTCCCTTTGGAAGATTTCACCCCTCTTTTTTTAGGTACTATTGGTATCAAATATGGAGTAAAAGGTGTATCGTAAAGTTTTTAAACAATATTTTACTGTCATAGTGGGATATAACATTCTACCCTAATGTATCATACAGCTCAAGGATGTTTATTGTAAAAGAAGATCCTTGTGAAGCTTCTCACTCAAGATTCATTGTATGACAACATTGCCAGTTTGTGACATTCAATATAAAATTTAATGGAGGCACACTCGAATCATTAAAAAGGGAAGTAACCTCAATTTAAAAGGGTTCAATAAGCTACAAGAGTGTTATTACGTGAAGAAAGGTGGGAAATTGTACTGCCAGGGCCATTCCATTTTCAGTGAGTTCCTTATATCCATTAAAAAAAATAATTATATTTAATCAATAACAGACAATACACATTATCACACAAGGTTTTTGAACTTTTTCTGTTTTTTAGCATTGATTTAAATGTATATCTTGATTTATATTTCTATAAGTATGCAGAGTTTTATTTCTCATTGATGTAAGCTTTTTTTTTCAGAGTGTAAACTTCCGGTTCATAGACCTTTCAGCAAAAAATCTGTTTACAACGAAGAAACTCATAGAACTGTTGAAATTTTACAAAATCGAGTCTTTACTACTAAAAAAAGAGATAATTGTAAACTAAGGAATTAAGATATTTACATTAAGAGTTTGATAAAACTTAAAAGGTCAGTGTCAGTGAGTCAGCAGTGTACTGTGAGTTACATCATGTACACAGCTACAAACAAATTCTACACAAATACAAATAATTAAACTAAGCCTAAGGATATACACAACAATTTGAGACATGTGTTTTTCTTTTGATCCTACTCCTTATTGCTGTATGATTTCAAGTATCTCATACTTTCTGTTGTGGAAACTCATCTTTCTCATTTGATACAAATACGTGGGAAGTTGTAACTTGTACACGCTTTTGTAACATATTCACAAATCCTTAAAATAGCTTCGAGATATTAACCAGCCAACCTTCCTGTTTCTTACTAGGAGACTCCCACTCAAATGACAGTATTCCAGAAATCTCCCGCTTGTCGTTTCACTCTTGAGGGAGAATATATAAGTTCTCCTGCTTTTGGATATTTTTACCTGCGTTTGCGATGATCATTCGTCATGTGGGGTACACCATTCCTACTTCCACTAGCATGACTAGAACACGCTTTTGTAACAAATTCAAAAATCCTTCAAATATCTTCGAGATATGGTCTGCCAACCTTCCCTTTTTTAGCAAGAGACTCCCACTCAAATGACAATATTCTAGAAATCTCCTGCTTCACCTTCTACTCTTGAGCGTGAAAATAAGATCTCCTCTTATTTACCCCGCGATTGTTACTCATTGAAATTTTTTGTGGCAATCATTTGAAAGTTGTTTTTATATTCAATTTGTAAGGAATCAAAATTCAGTTCAGCTATGTCATGTATGTCACCTCCAACAAGATTGAGGTCTTTGTTTGAACTAAGCGGCAGTGTAAATAAGAAGAAATAGTTTACTGCAATTCGATTTGTCAAGGAAATTTGAATATAACATTTTCCATTTTTACGACCAATAGATATCATGTAAAAAGGAAGATGTAGTATGAGTACCAATGAGACAAATCTCCATCCAAGTCACAATTTTTAAAAGTTAACCATTTTAGGCCAAAGTACAAAATGTACAGGACTGTCTTCAACTAGTTCACTTGGCAAGGAATCTTTTTGCACATCATGTTCAATCAACTTTTCAATTTCTTCTGGTGATCTGTGATTTACCTCTTTGAAGGTTTATGAGGTTGACAGGTATGGTCTTTGATGCTTTGAAATCAACCATACTACATGTACTAACCTGCTAGCAGTACAAATGTTACATCAGCATACAGACAAGAACACAGGTCACTGGTATCAGGTTGCTATAGCCTCTTAATTTGATCCGATCCCATTATAATAAAATAAATAATTAGATATAGGAAGATGTGGTGGGAGTGCCAATGAGACAACTCTCCATCCATATAACAATTTAAAAAAAGGTAAACCATTATAGCTCAATGTAATTTCCATGATTACTCTTACATCGGAGAGTTTTGTGAAGCATTTTGAACTTTTTATTAGCATGGGTAGGGAAAGCCATAAATGTTTATTTATTTTATCAGCACGAAAAAAAATTATTTGACAATTAAAAAATATAGTATAAAATGAGATGGTTCATGTACATATATATATATACTTGAACAATGTATTTTTGTATATATGCTTCTGGAATAACAAAATGAATAACCTTCATAAATAAAAGATAATGATTTCACAAATTACAAAGGCACCACAGGCCCGTAGCCAGGAATTTCCAAAGGGGGTTCGTTGGACTCACAAACTCGACTTTAACAGTCACAATTCGAACAGAACATTGACTTTAACAGTGCTTATTTGTTCCCGAACCCCCCTGGCTACAGGTATAAACCAGTGTCCTTAACAAGAGTGTTTTGAATTGGATATATATAAAAAAAGAAAATGGGGTATGATCATGATGATTGCCAAAGGCAAAGAGACAAGTTTTCCCAAGAGACCAAATTTAAATGACACAGAAATTAACATGATTAACAACTATTGCTTTCAACAATCAGCAAAGCCCATATCGCATCCATAGTAAGCTTTGAACAATGTTGAAAGGCCCCAAACTGACAAATGTAAAACATTTCAAACAAGAAAACTAATGACCTTACCGTAAAGCGGGTTATTTACACAGGGTGTAAATTTTTCGCTTATTTTTGCTGATTGAACAAAATTTCCAAAATAAATTCCGCCAATTTAAAAGTACATGCAAATTAAGGTATTGATAAAAGTTTTGAATCTGCCAAAATAATAATAAAGAATATTATTAATTTAATTAAATGAAAATCACGAAATGTTACACCTGCGAAAATAAACAGCTATACATGCATACGATATTTAATTTATGTACATAAAATTGAACATAAACATGATAAAACAAATATGTAACAAAGCAGAAAACAAGATCCACTGAAGGACAGACTCCCCCATACAGAATGTGTGTGTGTGTGTGTGTGTTTGGAGGTGGAAGGGGGGTGGTAAACATGTTAATGGGTTCCCAACCCTAACCCTAACCTTGGACAGTGGTGTTACAGTACAACATACATGTACATGACATAAGAATAAACTATAAAAATCAGTAGAAAAAGGCTTAACTCATTAGATCGATACAAATAGAAATACTACATAGAGTGGATTGAATCTTGTCATTAATTCCAACAACAAATAGACACTAAGAAAGTGAAGTACAGATTTCATTTCATTATGATTGATTTGATTATTGCATGTACATCATGTACATTCATTTTTAAAACATGCTGTTTTTGCTAATTTTGTTATATGTACATTTGTACATTTATCCTCTAGATCTATATACATGTGATACACTCTTTTGTTTTAGGGCTATTCCAGAAAAAAATGTATGGGGGGGTTGGAAGGCACATTGTATTAATAATACATGGGTGATGGGTATCAGAGCAACTTTTCACACTATAATGCACTATAATTCTCAATTACAATTGTCTGGGTGGCAGGTGCTGACAAAAACTGCCTTCCAACCCCTTATACATTTTGTCTGGAATAGCCCTTATCAAGATGACTAACAGAATTGCAAGTATATATATATATATATATATATATATATTAATTATTTATCAATTATGTTTATAATTTCAGATACTAGAGAATATGATCACATTGTCAAAAAAATTAAAACAACAGAGTTCCACAGGAAAGAAAGAAAATGAAGAAAATAAAAGAATATCTATCAGAGACAAACTGTTAGTGAAAGGTAAAGGACATTGTTTTATTGCCTGTATATTTTGGTAAAATTTCAATAACAGTGAATATATTATCAAAATTTATCATAGTTAAACAAATGACCACCAACCATGCCAACCGTAACTATTAATGAATACGTTTTCCTATTTTTGATTTTCGTATCCTTTCTTTTAGGAAGTCAAAATACTCATCATATAAATTTTTCACCACAATCCATTCAATCCTGTAGGTCAATTTCCTTTGCTTTTTAAGTCCAAAAGCAAAAATCCGGAGAAAGATAGTTTAGCATGATGAAGATAAGGAGTATTAGGTCAATTGAGAGCTTACATGTATTTAAGCAAACATAGGTTATGGTAGGACATCAATAATATGAAAAATCCATACTGTATAGTCAGCTATGAAAGGCAATTATAATTGTAGCCGCCTTTTCAAATCATTTTTAGCTCAAGTGAGCTTTTCTCATCACTTGGCATCCGTCGTCCTGCTACTATAATACTGTTTCTGTAAACTTTTACAAAAATCTTCTCCTCTGAAACGACTGGGTCAAATTTGGCCACAACCATTATTAGGGTATCTAGTTTAAAAAATGAATCCAGTGACCCTCCCAACCAACCAAGATGGCCGCCATGACTTAAAATAGAACATAGGGGTATAATGTTGATTTTGGCTGATATCTCTGAAACCAAAGCATTAAGGGCAAATCTGACCTATCTGCCCTGAAATTTTCAGATGAATCGGAAACCCGTTGTTGCTGCCCCTGAATTAGTAATTTTAAGAAAATTTTGCTGTATTTATTTATTATTTTGAATATTATTATAGCTAGAGATAAACTGTGAACAGCAATCATGTTCTACAAATAAGTCAACATGACCAAAATGGTCAGTTGACCCTTAAGGAGTTCTTGCCCTTTAAAGTTACTTTTACCAATTTTTCGTATTTTGTTTTAATCTTTTACAAAAATCTTCTTCTCTGAAACTGCTGTTTCAAATTTAACCAAACTTAGCCACAATCATTTTTAGTGTATCTAGTTTAAAAAAATTGTGTGGTGTCCCAGGCAACCAATCAAGATGGCTGCCATGGCTAAAAAGAGAACATAGGAGTAAAATGTAGGTTTTGGCTTATAACTCTGAAACCAAAGCATTTAGAGCAAATCTGACGTGGGATTAAATTGTTTATCAAGTCAATATTGATCTGCCTTGAAATTTTCAGATGAATTGGACAACTGGTTGCTGGGTTGCTCCCCCCCCATTGGTAACTTTTAAAGAAATTTTGCTGTTTTTTTGTCATTATCTTGAATATTATTATTGATATACATGTAGATGAACTGTAAACAGCATTAATGTTCAGGAAAGTAAGATCTAAAAATAAGTCAACAGGACCAAAAGGGTCAGTTGACCCCTTAAGGAGTTATTGCCCTTTAAAGTAAATTTTTAACCATTTTTATTAATAAGGTAAATTTTTGTATTTTCCTCTGTATCTAAAGGGCCAAGTTTATCATAGATAGAGAAAATTGTAAATAGCAAGAATGATCAGTAAAGTAAGATCTACAAACACATCACCATCACCAAAACACAATTTTTTCATGAATCCATCTTTGTCCTTTTGTTTAATATTTACATAGACCAAGGTCAGTGACACAGACTCTTTTGAGCCTCTAGTGAGAACCTGCATCACAATTTATTCAGAAAAATGTGATATTAAAATTAATGCTGGTCACCATATATATATAAAATCAGAATTTGTTTGCTTTTGAAATATAGACATTTGGATGGAGAGTTGTCTCATTGGCACTCACACCACATCTTCCTATATCTATTTGCATTGCAATTAAAATATGCAGACTAGGGGTGAGGGTGAAAAGGGAGAGGTCAAGGCTTATTGTGCTTTATAATTAACTGATAAATGCATTGAAATTTTACAAGTATAACTCCAAAAGTCAGGCGTTTATTATGTATCCGTTGTGTCTGTTATATTGTGTATACTTGATTTTATTAACACATGCTAGGTATTTTAAAAGTATTTAATATTCTGATGTTTTCTTTCTATTTACAGAGGTTCAAGAAATGGAGGAACATTTACCTAAGACATGTAAAGTAAACTTTGAAGATCCCAATACTCTTCATAAGTTTTCTTTAATAATCACACCTGAAGATGGATTCTGGCATGGAGGAAAATTTAAATTTACGATAAATATACCTGACGAATATAATATATTGGTAAGATGAAATATGGGGCAGAAATGTGAATTCATTTATATAAATATTGTACATGTGTATTATAAGGAATAAAATTGAGAATGGAAATAGGGAATGTGTCAATGAGACAACAACCTGTCAAAAGAGCAGAAAACAGTCAACATCCCAAGTGAGGATCCTCTGGCCTTTGTTAGTCTTGTAGTATTTTAATTTTAGTTTCTTGTGTACAATTTGGAAATAAGTATGGCGTTCATTATCACTGAACTAGTATATATATATATATATATATATATATATATATTTGTTAAGGGGCCAGCTGAAGGACGCCTCCGGGTGCTTGAATTTCTCTCTACATTGAAGACCTGTTGGTGGCCTTCTGCTGTTGTTTTTTCTATGGTCAGGTTGTTGTCTCTTTGACAGATTCCCCATTTCTATTTTCAATTTTATGGTCAAAGGCAACCAATATTTCATGGTTATAGAAGATTTGTTCTGTGTTGAACAGTTAAATTCATGGTTTATCTTTACACATGAAATCATTATAAAATTGTAATATTACAAATAATAATCACTGATTTGAAATACCTTCTTGTTTCTTAAGATTACAGCATCACATGCATTCTTAACACAATCTATAAGAAAATCAATTCAGATAGCATCACATTTATAAATAAAGCACCACACTACCCCTAAATGGCCCTGGGGGAGAACACTGAATAATTATGATTCCATAGTAAGCATTTTAAAAAAATATTGTTTTTGAAAGTTTTTTGTCTCTAATCATTTTGGTCTGATATATTCAAATTGTGACAAAATCAAAATGTTTAAAAAAAATATAAAGAAACCGTTACAGCAACCCAGAAATTTGTTTAACAAGAATTCAATAAATTTACGAAAAGAAGCATTCAATCCTTAAACAAAAATAACTTTGTTTTTCAGCCTCCTGTTGTGACATGCCAAACCAGAATATGGCATCCAAATATTGATGAAGAAGGAGAGGTCTGTCTTAGTTTATTACGCCAAAGTTCTTATGACAGTTTAGGTAAGTTTATTACGCCAAAGTTCTTATGACAGTTTAGGTAAGGTTATAATTAAGGTTTATTACGCCAAATATTAAAAAAAGAAGATGCAGGGTATGATTGCAAATGAGACAACTCTTCAGAATAGAGCAAATGACTCAGAAGTTAACAACTGTAGGTCACAAAATGACAAATGAAAAACGGTTCAAACAAACAGTCTCAAGAATGTGGCAGGGTTAAATATGTTAAGTTAAGAATTGAATGCTTCTTTTTGTAACTTTATTGGGGTGTAAAAGCGTTGACCAAAGTACATTTTGTATGAAGCGCGGAAGCGCTTTATACTTAAAATGTGTGCACGGTCAACGCTTTTACAACCCTATAAAGTTACAAAAAGAAGCATTCAATACTTATAATTACATTTTTTTAGCTATGATCATGAAAACACGAATTTTATAAATTTTGTATTTTATTCACCTGTGCACTTTTTTGTGGGACCACATGCTATCATGAATGAAAAGTGTTATTGAGTGATGCAATTGCCTACGGAATGACATGTGATGTGCAGTTAGCCAATCAAAATAAATTATTATAATGAAACATACATCTAATGTAATTATTGAGATCTAAACCCTCCCCCTTTACCTCTAGCCACTGTATGTAGAGAAACAAGCACCCAGCAATACATACAGAAAAACACAGTTTTAAAAGCAAGTCAAGTCCGATGTCAATGGATGTCAGAATAGGTCACAAAAGAAACTAAGCAAAATGACTACAATACATAAATTAGCAAAGGACTACTATCAGTCATAATAGTACTAATTGAAACACTTGCAATACAATCTTTTGTATTTTCATTGAAAACATTAAACAAATAAAAAATCCAGAGAGAATAGATTTTTAGACAAGTTAATCCATCCATTAATCAGTTATCTTCAGGAAATTTTGAAGTATTTTATTACAGCTCAGGTACATGTACAAAATAAATGCAGCTAATTTAACACAAAGTATTATTGTACCATTGCTATATGTATAATTTGATACAAATATTGCTTTTTATTTTGTTTTTAGGTTGGGCTCCTACAAGAAGATTAAAAGATGTGATATGGGGGTTAAATTCTTTGTTTGCTGTAAGTAAGCCTTACTGACTGTTTGATAGGTTGATAGGTTGAATGTTTCATAAAGAAATTACCACAATTGTCATTTTTGTTCAGGGAAGAAACTATATTGATCCAGAATAATGGTTTGATAACTATCACATAAACTGACATACTCTGGGGGGTGTATGTGTGAAAGTTTTTGTGCAAGGTAGTTTTTGATGAAGTTGAAGTCCAAACAGCTTGAAAGTTGATAAATATCTTCCCTATGATGAAATCTTTCTAATTTTAATGTCAAATTTAAGTTTTGATCCCATTTTCAGGGTCATCTGTGTACTATGATATGGACACACTCTTGTTACTCCTGAAAATTGCGCAAAATAAACATTGATAAATAGTTTGTTTAGAGAAGTTAGTGGATATTGTGTACAATAATGAAGTTTCACTTTAGAAATAGGATTTATCTCCCCTACATTACACAAAATATTATAGGAAAGTTTAAATTTAAAAGCTGATTTCAGGTCATTTTAGATGTAATTTCTCATTCTTTTCCAATTTAGAGTAAAATATTTTAAAGAAGTTTTTTTTTATCTATTTTGTTGTTTCTTGTAAACTGAAACATCAAAATATATAGATATATAACAATAACCTTTCATGTCTTTCTTGTGTTTTTTTTTTGTAAATTCAAAGACTTAGTGTTCGTCTTTTTCTCTGCAGTACTTTTTTTTCAAACATTGTAAAAAGAATTATAGGTTCTATTGTAAAGTGGATTTTTTGAAAGGTTATGGTTGGTGGGTGGAAGTTAGTAATAGAGTTTTAAGAAATTAAAGAATATCCTGTTATAATTTAATGACTTCTGAGATAGGATAAAGTGTTCCCAATCCCACGAAAATTCACACACAAGAACACATATACAATCTGTACCACATTTATTTCTGGGAATAAAACATTAAAGGCATATTGAATATCAATGTTTAGCTTTTCCAGTAAACCATGTATTAGACCGTTGGTTTTCCCGTTTGAATTGTTTCACACTAGTAATTTTGGGGCCCTTTATAGCTTGTTGTTCCCGGTGCGCCAAGGCTCCGTGTTGAAGGCCGTACATTGACCTATAATGGTTTACCTTTTTTTTTAAATTGTTATTTGGATGGAGAGTTGTCTCATTGGCACTCACACCACATCTTCCTATATAGATCTATGAAACAAATTATTGAATATAAATTCTCAATTATTATATTTTATAAATGTAAAATCTAGAAATGAATGAACGCTTTTATTTACCATAATTTAAGAATGTCCAGAGTATTTAAAGAATAGAAAAAATATATAACAATTTTTTTATATTTAAAAACAAGAGGATTTGGTATAATTGCCAATTCGATGAGACAACTATCAACTAGAGTTTAAATGAAGTGGAAATAAGCAGTTATTTTATTTGTATTAATTGTTACATTAGTAAATTATGATATTGTATAATTTCAGGATTTATTAAATTTTGATGATCCATTAAATGTAGATGCAGCAGATCATTATAGCAGGAATAAGGTAAGATTATTATGTATAGCAGGAATAAGGTAAGATCTTTAAAGCAGGAATAAGGTAAGATCATAATAGCAGGAATAAGGTAAATAAAAAACACAGAAAAAAAGACATTATTTTACCCAATGTCTTTTAATCATATATCTATCTACAGCAGATTCAGGAAAATGTAAGATTTTCAAACTCCTGCGATTTAAGATAGATCTGCATAAAGATATTATTTATCAGATTTCAGAATAAAAGATCATGTTATTATAATACTCACTCAGCTTAATTTTCACATTAAAAACCATGCAATAATTTCTGTATTTGTAGTTTATTAAATAAGTGAATATGGTATGATTTCTTATAAATGAGACAAGTATTCACACGAGATTAAATGATCTGTATAATAGCAAATATTGGCCAACCTTTGGCTTTAACCTGAGTTAAACCTACACAGGCAAATTTCACTCACATCAATTTCACATCAATTTAAATTCACGTGAAATTCACATCAATTTCACCTCAAACGAGCTTATATGTGAAACTCACGTGAAATCAGTTTTTGTGAGTTTCACGTTAATCTCATGTGAAATTCACATGAAAATCACTTAAATTTTTTTCATGTGAAATTCACATGAATTTTTAAAATAGAGTATTTCAAATAACATCTAAATTTTGAAATTGAATCAAAATCATGAAAAATATCATTTTTTGGGGGTAAATTTCACATGAAATTCATGTGATAAAAATCACATCAGATTCGTGTGAATCTCAATTCACGTGAAATTCAAATGAAAATTTTCACGTGAGTTTCATGTATAAGCTCCTTTGAGCAGTCAGGGGCATTACTTAAACAAGTAACAATTAAAATTACCTATACAAGTAATGTTGAAAACGAGGCTAATTTAAATATAACTTATATAAGTTATTTTTCTGAATATTATTTTTATAGGTGTCCAAGAATACAGATTTTACTAGCTTTAAATAATTTTCACAGTTATCTGGTTATTTTTCCCTTGATATATAAAAACCAATTCTTCTGAAACACTGATTAACTTTCCGACGCACTTATCTTTCATACCGACGCTTCTAGGTCAAAGATTGGTCTCTTGGGACTATTAAATTATAATTTACCTCTAAAATCTTGAAGTTAGACTGATATAAATAGATAGATACTTGTGAATTAATTAAGACCTGAAGTTATTCATAATTTGTAACCTAAATCAATTAAATATGTGCCTTAGATAAGTGTTATTGCTATTTTTTTCAAAAATGTTTAAAATATCTTATTCAGATAATATTTTTGTCATTATTTTCAAAGTAACCCTTTATCTCTTTACTCCTCTCAAATCTGATAAATTCTTTATTCTATGATATAAAATGTTGTTTAAAATCATGAAAACTACATTTAGTGTAAGTTTCTATTGATAATTAAAATAACTCTATTAAGTAATTTTATTATTTTTTAAAATAAAAAAATACTTATATAAGTAATTAAAAAAATAACTTGTTTAAGTAACGCCCCTGACTGTTGAGGTGAATATCACATAAATTTTTTCATGTGAATTTCATGTGAGATTCATGCAAGCAAAATTTGCCTGTGTATATGATGTTAAGCTATAAAAAGCTCTGCATGACAATATGTAAAACAATTCAAAATAAAAAAACAACAACCTAATGAATGTTTAGGTGGTACCTAACACTACAGGGAGGTAACTCTGTAAAATCAGCTAAACGTTTTAATTACATTGTGTTGTAAAGGGAATATTAAGCTTCTCAATGATCAAAATTGGTGTTTGTCAAACTGCTATATAACCAGTGTAATTTTTCTGATAAAACAGTTGGTTCAAAATTTTTGAAATTTTTATATTTTTGTTAAAGGATCAAAGTAAATGCTTTGTTAAAATTTTATGAAAATCAAACGAGCCAAATTAATTTTAGTGTAAGTGTTGGGTACCACCTTAAAAGCAACAACGAAAAACAAATATGATTTACAGCCACATACGACAATAATACAGCTATATTTAACATCTTAGAGTAACTAAGTTTCATGATCTCATACACTACATGTAGTTGTACATTTTTCCTGTTTTCTATATATATATATATATAGCTAGATACCTACAAACAAAATATATTGAAGTACATGTACCAAACAGATAAACCTTATATTAGTATCAGGAGAGACAAATAACCATAACAATAATGCTAAGAAATTTGGCACAAAGGAAGAAGCACTTCTCTCAAAATACCTTGATTCATGTGGCACCCATTGTGTTGCTGGACCAAATATAAACCTGGCATTTAGCCATGTTAGCCGCTTTTAGTGGTTATAGTAGTGAAAATAGTAGAGGGGTATTAAAGTTAAGACAAGTTGAAAATAGGGGCCTCGGTGGCGGAGTGGTCTAAGTAGTTCCTACCGTAATCACTAGCCAGTCAACACTGGGGTTGTGAGTTTGAACCCATCTCCTGCGGGTGCACTCGACTCCATTCTTAATTAGCTAGGATTGTCAGTTTTCCTATCAAAGGTCAGTGGTTTTCTCCGGGCACTCCGGCTTCCTCCACCAATAAAACTGGCCGCCACAAAATAGCCTAAATGCAGTGCTTAAAAATGGCGTTAAAAAACCTTATTTTAAAAAATCAACAAGTTGAAAATATTTGATAGTCATGTGACTCAAATATTCCATGGTGCTGTGGTTTTGGGAACTAGTGCTTTGTGAAAATACAGGATTGAACTTTGAGTAATGCTAGAAGTAGTAATGTATCGATATTATTTTTAATTTCACTATAATTATTTTTATTTTTCAGGAATCATTCAAAACCAAAGTGAAGGAATACATAACTATGTATGCCACTAGATAGTGATTCATAAAACCTCCTGTTATTGCCATGTGTTCATTTATCAAGACTTCATTTTACATCATGCCCCTTCTTAAGTAAAGGGAGATAATTTGATATTCAGGTGATTTGATACCTTATAAAGGTGTGCTGAATATTTGAGAATGAGGCGAGCTGTAAGAAAAGAGGATGTTCTCTCATCAGTTGACATGGAATTTGTGATAATTTGTGAAAATGATTTGCTGTGAACCAGAACATTAGAGATTGCTACATGTATGATAATGTTTGTAGTTTGACTGCTTTATATATACCATTTTATCCTGCCAGCTCAGTGATCATTGATTTTTTTTTATTTATTGCATAATTCATGAAATAAAGAATACAGTATTTATAAAGATAGTAGAAAATTCACTGTTTGAAAAAAAAATCCTGTAAAACTTAGTTATTTATTGGACTACTGGAAATTAAGAAATTGTTGTATTTCACGTTTAACAGACAACAATTTGAGATTACTATGGTCTCACTATTAATTTTAGAAAACAGATTTTTTGCTCCACATATATAAATGTTCAATGAAGTTTACATTTTCTATAGGCTAGCAGTTGTGTATGCCTGCAAAATCCAGCTAATCAAATATTAACTAAATACATTTTTTCCACCATTCAAAAAAAATACAAAAATAATTCAATTCACAGTATTAAATGTGATATCAATTTAATTCAACAACAACATAAATAATTCAATCAGATGTTATATTGCATATTTGAATTGCAAAACAATTTCATTTTTCAGTGATACAAAATTGTCTAAAAAAGATAGTTAGTTTGGGAAAATGTAATTAAAAGATTACACTGATCAGTCGAAAAATCTTCCAGTGTTGTGTCAGACTCCTAACATATTATTTGTTCATTAATTAAATATTTGAAAATGAATTAATTACTATTTGAATGTAAATCTGTTTTGTTGGCTACTTAATTTTATGATTATCTAAACTACTGAAAATATTCAAACAATTTTTAGGTAAGAGTAAAACTACTTTCACTGAATGATAGTTCTGTTTATTTACTCAGGGTTATGGTTAGATGGTATCAGTTTGTGTAGTTGTACAATGAAATACAGATTGCGTGCACGGGAATTGTTAAATTATTTTTATTTGATTTTTTTTTATTATGATCATGACATGATGTCTTTAACTGCTTTTTTTTATGTAATTTGTTTTGCTCTTGGTTAAGGCTACAATAACTGACTGTGCAGTCCTTCAGATTTTAAAAAAAAATCAAAAACAAAAGTTAGGTTAAAGTAGGCACACTTGTCCACCTAGAGTAAAAATAAGAGAATATTTCTAGATTTTCAATACAGTTTTTTTTGTCATGATATAAGTGTCAGTGCTAATATATCTAACCCTTGTCCATACAAATGTGATTATAACAACTTGTTGTTGAAGCGTATTTATTTATCCAAATGTTATAGTGTTGTAACATTAACAGTTATACCCATCACCCTGTTTGTACAGAATTGATCAGTAACATTTTAAATTTCTTGTCCTAAATTGAGTGTTTTGGGGACTTTTTCAGGTTTTATTTGTATTTCAGAATTCTTTGATACACAAATAACACATTTCGTTTTGCATTTTCTATATATCATATAGTAAAGCACCTTTCCATTATAATCTTTACTTGACTCATAGATACCTTTGGTTTATATACAATGTTTGCTTCATCTAAATTTATTGTTTCATCAAACTTAAATTTTTCTGATATAACACTGAAAATTTACAATTTTAACCCTGAAAAAAACTACATGTACTATGGTACATGTGGTACTTCTATACATGTGATAAAAAGTCTGACAGACATACACATTTTAACTATAAAAGTAGTCCTTAGAATATTTTTTTTTTTGTAAAGCCCATTGTGTATGTGAGTGACATTTAAATGCTGCGTTCACTCTTTTTGTACAATTCTTCAATCCTTGGGTCAACATGATCTTCCTATAGCTATTATGTATGATTGAACACTTTTGCTTTGTTTCACATTATTAAGGTCTTTTTGATAGACTGGAAAAAGTGATGATATATGATTTTGTAGTTTATGATTGTAATTTATTGCTGTACACAGGGTTCTTTTTTCTATCATGACCTCCTTTTATATTTGTTTTAATGATTTTCGTTCAATTTTGCATTGAAATCTATATCTCCTCAAAAATCGGTTGTAATACTGATGATTCACAGTTATAAATCATTTTGCAATGTGCTTCACATTTTTTTGTGTTTAAGAATATTTAAGAATTCTGTGTAGATTATCCTTTGTTAATTAAAATATAATTGACTACATTTGTAAATTATAATTGCATAATGTCTGTTAAGATAAAACTTTACTGTACATTTAGAAATTTTTGCATGGATTTATTGTTGATTGTTGAACAATAGGTACAAATCTGAGATAAATTTGTCTAATTGTTGATAGTTGAATTATAAGCAGACAGAATGCAACAAATCCAAGAACAATTTGTCTGATTTTAGGAACTCTGCATACAAATAGGGCAATCAAAATGGGATTTGTATGGCCTTGCTGGTTTAAGTTTGACAATATAGTTTTACCATTGTCCTTCATTTCACCATTCTGTCATTCTGCAAGTAACAAGATTTTGAGTCAATTTTTGGTAAGCAACTCTACAATGATGAGTTACTGATTGAGTTTACATTAAGTTCCACTCCGTTGATTCATGTCGATATTTAGGACTTTGGACAGTGAAACAGACTTTTTATTAACATTTAGCTGATTTTTAGTATGTGCGTCTACTATAATGAGCTATAAATAGAGTTCACATTTGGTTGTGCTGCCCTGATTTTTGCCAAAATTTGCACAATTTACATAATTTACACTCCTTAAAATGGCTTCAAGCTGTTTTTGCAAGTAGGGACATTCATGTAGTTTCAACACATCTAGTTTCTATTTCTACTCACATCCTGTAGTTTTTTTTGTAATATATAAAAATATTGCAAACATTTCTGAATTTACAGTATCTTAAATTCATAGAAAACTATACATGTCATAATTGCAAAATGTAATGAAATAAATGAATTTATAAAAAATATTATATCCTTTATTCCTATTGCTTCCATTAAATATGGTTATTGTTTGTTTGTACATATGTTGATATTTGTTATTTTATTTAAATGGCAACCGAATATGGCTGTATTAGATGACCAAATATTTGTTAGCTTACCAGATTCAAATGTGAGTTCATTGCAGTGATTGTCATCTTATCTTTGAGATGTAATTGCTAAGCCAATCAGAATGGTTGTTACATTATAAACATGAATCTACCAAACACTAAATGGTCACCATATCATTTGATTTGCTTAGACATTGATGTAACAGTTTGCCCATACATGTATATCTGAACATTCATTGCTTTTTTGAAGACACCAAAGGGACATTCAAAAATAAAATGTCGTAATTGACTGAGTACAAAATGGCAAAAAAAAATATACAAGTTCCCAAAATACAACATAAAATACTAAACACAAAGCAGTCTCATCCCTACTGAAAACAGTGGATGAACTCCAGTGCTCCAGAAGTATAAACAGACCATTTTCTACTAGTGGCACTAATCTTGTGGTTCAAGGTGAGTACGAATTTGGTGATGACTCTGATTTTGGTATTGTCACAACTGAGGTAAAGCAGACAGGGTCGTAGTTACAACAATTTTAAAATATTCATTAAAAAAATGCAAAAGATACCAATAGGTCATTTAAGATTCAGAAGTTGAAAGACAAAAATGGAAACAAATTGGCCAAAAAAAAGTGAAACAGGACTAAGTTACGAACTAAGTTACAAAGTAAACGAAATATAACATAGGAAATGAAGATTGAGCAATACAAATCCCACCAAAAAATGGAAAATAATTCAGATGTAAGCAAAGGTAATCAGTTTCTGCTCCACACCTCACACTATATTCATGCTCATATAAGTACAAGTCCGATGATCAGTCCCATTCGGTTATAGCTGATTCGAGGTAAAAAAAGAAGATTGAATTGTACTACAAAGCAGAATTCGAATTCAACAATTTGATAGTAGTAAATGTTAAATAAGATTGCAACTTATTGATAGTTTACTACTACAAACATATATTTTAGTTTGAAGAAGAGATGTCACCAAGATTTAAAAATCATTCATGTGTATGCGTACTCATTATAATCAGATGATGTGTTATGATTGACAAAAACTACAATTACACAGTGGACTGCTGGTAGAAAAGTTAACATCTGACTCGTTGGAGTACATATTCAATATAAAGGAACCACACACAAGTGGGAGGTTTGAGCTAGCTTGTTCTTAGGAAACACCTGTTCCCAATCAGGATACTAGTATGATGATTGTTGTTCACTCATTCAGTTGTTTGACTGAGCCAGTTTTTTATGGACTTTCCCTTTTCAAAGGAGTAGGTCCGGTAAGGGTCGATTTTGGCCTCAAATTTCAGGGTCATCGAACGAAAGTGTTTTGACACTTAATAAACACTTAAGTGTCTATTTAAATTGATTCAATTAGTTTATGTAAAAGATTTTAACTGATTTAGTCATTAAAAACGCTCCGATTCAAGCTTAAATATGAAAAATATGCCAAAAAAAACGTCACTTTTCAGATGGTTTTGTCAAAAATGAAAGTGGCCGCATCCGTGTTCATCCTCAACCTTTATATATGTTATGTATTATCATCAAATACAACTTACATTCCAATATAATGAATGAACACGAATGCGGCCACTTTCATTTTACATGAAAACTGAAGATTTTAGTAATTTAGCATGACTTAATGATGCTAGTACCCGAATTATGTGCATTGTATTGTCAAAAACAGACCATATTTATGTAGAAGAAGCATTCTACTTCCCAGTAAATAGCTAAAAGATTACATTTTTATACTTTTGTTAAACTGCTCTATTTTGGGGCCAAAAAAGGGGTCTTACTGAACCTACTCCTTTACCTTGGAATTTGGTATTTTTGTTTTACCATTTTGAAGTATGCGTCTAAAGTGAAATAAAAAAAAAAAAAGCATACATACTATCTTTAAGTTAATGATTGACTGGTTTGCATATTCTGCCCACGATTGCTTTAGTTTGGAACTGGTAAAGACATTTAAAAACAATAGAAAAAAATCGAGGTTTCATCTTTTAATATAATATTTCTTAATGTTGCATGTCTGTATAAACAATTAAAGAAAAAAACAAAAGAATCCAAATACATTTTATTTTTTGTATTTTCAATACATGGCAGATACATTATGATACGTTAAATGTAATTTGACATTTTATAATTATTCCAAATTTGCTTGATAATAAGCTTTGAAGATGTAATTGTTTTTAAATAGCGGAACAATTACAGGTTCAATAAATCAAACACGAAATAAAAAGGCCGCCTTGTTATAGTTTGCTACTAGAAGTAAGTTTTTGGTTTTATCAAAATGAATAGCTCGAGGATTTGAAAGTCCGTCACTAGATCCAATCAGCTCTTTAGCCTGCTTTCCGTCCGGTGATATAACTACAATATTGTTTGAATCAAAACCAGCAACATAAATGTTGGAAATTGAATCTAAGGTAATGCCACATGGTTTTCTGAGCAACGAATCAGAATATGTCCACTGCAATTGACCATTGAAATCGTAACATACGACAGAATGCTCATGACAGTTGGAATGAAAAATAAAATGATTATTTGAGGTTACGTAGGTATTCATTAATGTTAGGGGTGCATTGTGCATTTTCCGGACGTTGGTGAATTTCTTTTGCAACCTGTCAAATATTTCAATCCCTTTATCAGATATGCAACAAATTAATAATCCATTGTGATAGTTTAAGCCATAAGAATATCCGTCCACCTCAATAATTTTACGGAATTCTTTATTACTACATGTAATTTCAATAACGTAAATCCGGTATGGAGGATTTCCACCACCTGATATAGCTACTCTATTTGTATCGATCACTGCAAGATCATATCCAATATCATCTGACATTAGGTTGAAATTCGATTTGGAACAGAATTCCCCATTAGGCGCATATTTCATCAGATTATTGTTGTGCGCTTCTAGAAATAACATATTTCCATCTTCTAAAATAGCACATCCAGTAAGACCATAAACATCTATGTTAATCTTACGTACCAGTCTGACATTAATGTTTTCAATTGTTTTTGCTCCTGATATAGTTTTATAAAGCTGTGCTGATTTGTCACCTTTCCAGGAAAAAGAAGTATGTTTATCATAATTGTCTACCTTTAAATCACCAAATGCTTTTATTTCATCTTTTATAAACTTTTCCAATTTTACATTGAATTTATATTCCATAGTGATGTTGTTAAGATTCCCATTATCGTATAATACTTGAAGTTTCATTTCGTTGGTTGAAACATTTTCCTGTAATGCCTTTGTTCCCATGAAAATCTGTAAATTGGATGCAAACACTTTTACAGTTTCGAAATCATTTTTTATTTCGTCTATTTTCTTTTTTTCGTCCTCCAATTTCACAATCACTTCATCTATTTTCAGACAGTATTCATTATCAATTGCTGATACTTCATCAAGTAATGCTCCTTCTAAATTATCCAAAACTGTATTTATTTCTTGACGCTTTTCTTTAATTTGTTCTACAATCACCCGTTTCTGTTCACGTAATTCTGTCAAATTTCGATTTCGGTCCTTTATAGCGAGACAGATGTTATCATCTAGATATTTTAAAACTTTTTCAACGTTAGCTACAGCTGCTGACTGATGTCTTGAAGATGGTGCTAGAAAATCTTCAATAAAAATAATTTCCTTGCATTCCTTATGACTTGAAATCAAACAACGTGTGCAGCACAGAGAGTCATGTGATTTACAATAAACTTCAAGAAAGCAGTCATGCTCCTCACAGTTATGGCTAATATTCTTGATAAACGATGGTAATTTGTTATATTTGTCTATAGAAATTGTCTGGTGTGATTTTGACGATTTCGATATCTTATGATGATTTCGACAATCTCCACAAAAAACCTCTTCACATTGTGGACAGAATTCTTCAGCCAATTTATTTAGGTCTCTGATTAGGCAAATATCACAGAATGTTGCTATTTCCTTAGTGGCCATATCTAAATTTATTCTGTATTTAAGGTCAAAGATGGTGCCTCATGATATTCACCTCGCCCAATCTACCATCAACACTTTGATCCTATAAAAATATAAAAACAGAAAAATGTGTTTACTAAAAAGCAAGAATAAATGTTTCTTGGTAAAGCAACGCAAACTGAAATGCTCATTCCTAGTCAATGCAGTGTGGATGCCTATATATAGCTAACAAGTTCGACAGTCACTTGAACTTACTATTAAACAAAATGAGTTTATTTAATACGTCAAGTTTTTACTTTAATGACGCTGAAATTTGAAATACAAAGTCTTTGAAGCAGAAACGTTTGAAATAACTTAATATAAAAGAGATGAAATAATAAACTTATCACACGTCTTTTTTTTTTAACTTACATTTGATTCCTACCCTTACATTTGAACTAGAATCAGACTTTGATACAGATTATTGTTGTAATAAAGACCCATTCTAAATATGTACATGTTTTTTTTATTATTTCAAGCTATTTTCACTCATTCAACAAGTACATTAAAAGTAGTTTATTTGCTGGCCCACTTTTCTAATTGTAAAACTGTACAGAAATAGTATATACTCAGGTGCCAGATAAATGTAGGCAGCTCTTAAGATATAGGGTTGAAAAGAGCAAACACCATTACACGAACAATTATAGAAGCGGAAAGGCACACGCATATCCGAAATTGTTACGTACAATATAAACTTATTACAAGACAAATTGTTTCCGCGTTTATTTCTATAAAATCAACAGACCATGTGTGGTTTGACTTGCGGTATTATGCATGCTTTGTTATCCGACCAAGGATATCATACTATTACGTGTTGATATCTTTTGGTTCAATTCTAAATTATTCTTATTATTAGTTGATGTGAACTCTGTCGTTTGTTTGTCTGGTTTATAAGTTTTCTTCGTTTCTCGTTTTTATATAGGCCGCCATACCTTATGTACTGTTTGGTCTACGGGTGTTGTTTTGCGTGTACTCTTGTTATTGCTGGATTGAATGTTTCAAAAATTTAATTTAAGGGCGATTAATTGAAAAACAGATATGACCCATTATGAAATTCAGAATTTAGAATTTAACTTGCTCTTACCTGATTGTAACATCATACAAATTATAGTTGTTGTGGATCTTCATACATTTTAAACTTTTCTATCTACACTTATTGATTTTACCTGTAATAATACACGTGAACTAGTGTGTAAAATACCAGTTCAAGTAGGACACAATATAGATATCAGAAATATCTGGATAACCTTCTCTCTATTGATTACGTAATTCAACAACGTTCATTTATGTACCTTTTTGTGTGACCTATAAATGAAGGACATATTCTGATTTTCTTTCTTTAATCGACGTTTATCCTGGGCTGAACGTTTTGCCAAGTCGATTGTTTGTCGTGAAAAAATGGCATGTTGTATGAAGACGGTCGCCCGTGTACTTTAAATCCTCTTCATGCATTTTAACGAATATACTACAATGACTGTAATATGTGTATTTCATTTTGTAACTCGAATTTGTTTTCTCTCTATCGATTTATGACTTTTGAACAGGGATAAACTACTGTTGCCTTTTTTATGTATAATCAATTGCCCTAATCTCTTCTGAGTAAACAAATACAAATATAAACTACACATACTAATGTAAACAGTTTGTCTCCTTAATAAATCAGTACAGTAATTCCCCAGTACACAACGATTAGTCCATTGTTTTACTTTAACTTATACATGTATGACACAAATGCAAAATATCCTTTTTTTTTTAGATAGACAAGTATTTGGTATTCAACATTATTCAAATACATAGAATGTAACAAGATGCTCGAAAGTGACATAATAAGTCGAGCTACTGTATTATTAATATGTAAACACTTGTGTCTATCGACTTCAATCTTTATTGACTGGAATCGTCAAGTTGCTGACCATAGGTCGGTGGTTCTCTCCATCACTAAAATTTGAAATCTACAGGAAAGACACTAGTGATGACAGTGGCGTTATAGTCAACCAATCAAGATACTATATGTTGTATTCTTTAATATTATTACTGGTCATGATAGTATTGCTATTAGACATGTTACGAAAAGGTTTATTCACGACGCTGAGGTTGACAATTTACACTTTAAATGTGTCACAACATCAAAGAGATTACCTGTTAATACAATGTATTTTATTTAAAAAATGCATTGATCCTTTCGCAGGCAATTCCGTATGGAACGAATATTCAATAACATTTATACGATTAGAAATATAAGAAATAGATATTTATAATTTCCATTACATATTTTAAGTAACTATAATAATACTGCAAAAGGGGGGGGGGACGTTCATGTTAATGCAGTAGATGTGCGGGGCAACGGAGATAGGGGGTACATACTTGTGTGAATTCTTAGGCGAGCCCTTAATATATATCTTGCAAATAGTCTTTAAGTATTATAATCGGTTGTATACCGTCTCGTGAATATATATATATATAACGATCATCTTTATATAGTTAAAAAAAAAACAGTGTATGTATTTCGATCCAGTTGTTTGCCACCTAAATTGTTATCTTACGGGGTCTGTTTCAACAACTAAAAGACGATTTCAACTTGAGGCATGTTGCACTATATAGAAAAATTTTGCCTGGTCATATAGCTTCGAAGGCATGTATTTTCTTTCTTTATTTCCTTCCAACTTTTTCTCAATTGAAAAAAGTTTCAGCTCATTTTGTATTTTCTGTGTAATAGTTTGTGATTGATTGATTGTTGGTTGCTTAACGTTCAGTGGCAAATAATTCGTGTATGTACAGAACAAGAAGAGGTTTGTGTAAAATATGACTCGCTACTCATCGGTTGAACAACACTGCAGAGTTTCAAAAGCATTGAATACTGACTTAGGTTTGCATTTACATCTTAAAACCACCTTATGCAGATATTTTGTATTTCATAAATTCCTAAAACATTTGTGGAAATTCGCCAACCGTTTCATAAGAAAATGAGAATATGAAAAAAGTGACACCGATTTTCCTGCTAGGAGCTTCTCAAAAACATATTTGTTTGTTTTTTAAATTAAATCTGTTGAATGGGTACCTTTTACTACCCTACGGAGATACCAGTTGTTGTTTTTTTCAGGGAGAGGGGGACTAGTATTAAATTTGAAAAAGGCAGGACGGGATTTTAAGAAAAGGCAGAATGAGTAACTTAGTTAAAAACACCTAAAATTTTACTTGCTTACTATGTATAATATTATCAATCAGAATTGAATAAACTTTTATAACCCTCAGCCCCACTTTCTAGACCACCCACTCCTACATGCGTACACCTTTAATGTCTTATGACAAGTTTTAGCCAGCAATGATATCACATAAGCAATTGTCGTATTAGATGTTAAATGCATAATGATGTTCTTGATAAATGTTATTTGAATTAACCAAGACGCACAGGATTTAAATATTACCTATTTAAATCTATAATCCATCTTTTGACACTGTCCCCAAATTTTAAGTCTAATTTGTCAATCTCAGCGACGAGCATATACCTTTTCGTAACATGTCTATTTATAGATTATGGTTTATCATCTCAACGAGATTGATTTTCTTGCCTAGACGGGTACACCGAAAATTGGAAAGCAATTAAATTGAGATGACCAATGATAATCTGTTTATCCCTATTTTACATATGACACCCTTGTTAATTTCATTGACAAGGGGCACCTGCGCCCTTCAGTTTTCTTGAGATAATTTTTCATATCACTAAACTGTGCTGGAAAAAGAAATTATTGGTCAGTAAGATCAAAAGTAAATTTCGTAAATTGCGCTAATTGTAGTTATTAACTGATGATTTTGAAAATGCATGAACATTTATTTTTTATTGTAATCAGTGTGTCATCACGCAAAGAGCAAATAATTGAAATAGGAAGCCCCATTTCCCTCCTATAAGTATTACTAATTGTCAATGTCGATATGCAAAAAGTGCATTCAATAATTTCAAGTGGTTCTCCCTTTTTTTTGGTACGAACATTACATATCAAACTATTCTTTTTCTGCAAATTTTTAGAAACGTTTTCTGAGTTTTACGTCATCCACCAAAGGATTTTTGTTACTATCGTTACATATATCAGTGACATATACTTTGTGGTATTGAACATGTGATTAATGACAGTATTTTACTGTAGGTAAATGTTGTTTTTCGGTTGTTGTATCATTGACATATACCATACCACCCTTTATTACTACATGTACGTCATGAGGACAACTTACAATCATTATATCACTCCATTTTTATTTAATTTTGTATAAAATGAACCCCCAAAAAAGGATCTGATTAATTTATATATATTTTTTAATAGCAAACTTATACCTATGTTAACATTTTTTGAAAGAATTTATCAAAACATCAACGAAAATTTCGGAATGCTGTAGTTTTGGAGCCAAAACGAACCAATTCGTTTTCGAACTATTACATTAAAAGTAAATTGTTATAAAATTCAAACCTACTGCCTGGAAAGGTATTGAGTTAAAGATAAACATATTTTCACTTAGAAAGTATTTAACATTAAAAAAATCATAGCAATCTTGCATGTTTTTTTAAATGATAAGTACGTTATAATGACCGTGTTCCTTTGACTACTTTCGTTACCAATATAATGACTTGACATTTCTTGAAACATATATTATGAAACAGGTGATGATATTATCGATTGAGCATTGACATAGATTTACTTTGTATTGATGAATTGATATAAGTGCAAGATGGCTCGCTAGTCGTCCTTTGTACACATCATTGAAGGCTGTAATAGGAATTATTTTATTACAAGTAGTTCGATATAATTTACTCTTAAGCTTGTATTCAATTCTGAATTTGATAAGAAGAATTGATTCCTGTAGTTAAAGGTTTATCATATGTTTATGCTGTAAATAACATCATACACCGAGGCGCCATTTTTATAGTTTGCTACTAGAAGCAAGTGTTTTGTTTTATGAAAGAACAAGGCACGAGGATTTGCAAGTCTGTCACTAGCTCCAATTAGCTCCTTTGCCTGTTTTCCATCTGGAGATATCACGACTACATTGTTCGAGTCAGAACCAGCAACATAAATATTCGAATAAGTATCTAATGTGATGCCATACGGTTTTCTAAGCAATGTAGAATCGACATATTTCCATTGTACCTGTCCACTGAAATCGTAACATACAACAGAATCATCACACCAATTGGTATGAAAAATTTGATTTGCATTTGAGGCAACGTAGGTATTATCCGCCCATTTGGGAGAATTTGGAAGTATCCGGACGTTAGAATTCGACCTGTCATATATTTGTATGCCATTGTGATACGTGCAACAAATAAATGAATCGTTGTTGTAGCTTAAACCGCAACACCAGTCCCCAAGTTGAAAAACTTGACTCGTTTTTGTACTATTCATATCAATCAAGTAAATCTGTTGAGGATCGTGTCCACCACTTGATACAGCAACAGTATTAGAATCAATCACCGCAAGGTCATACCCAATGCCGCTCGTCGCTGGGTTTATACATGATTCTGAAATGAATTCACCATTAGGCGCATATTTCATTATACTATTGTTGTGTGCTTGTAGAAATAGCATATTTCCAGCTTCTGATATTGCACATCCAGAAATACTTTCGCGATTAATGTTAATCCTACGTCCTAACCTGACGTTTATGGTTTCAATAGATTTTGCTGCTGACTTTGATTTAAAAATTTGTGCTGATTTGTCACCTCTCCATGAAAAAGAAACATGTTTTTCACAATTGTCAATTTCTACATCACCAAATGTTTTAATATGGTTTATAACCCCCTCTAGCTTTTCATTAAAAGTGCATTTCATTGTCACGTTGTTTAAGCTCCCGTTGTCATATACTTGTTGGACGTTGATTTCATTGGTTGAAATTCTTTCTTGGAATGCCTTTGTTCCCATGAAGATTTGCAAATTGGATGCAAACATTTTGACAGATTCAACATCTTTTTGAATTCCGTCTACTTTTTCTTTTTGGTCCTCCAATTCCGTAATTATTTCTTCTATTTTCTCACAGTTTGTCTTCTCAACTGTAGATGCCTTTTCTTGTAGTTCTTCTTCTAAATGGTCTAAAAATGCATTAATTTCGTTACGCTTGTCTTTGATATGTTCAGAAATAATCCGCTTCTGTTCACGTAATTCCGTTAAATTTCTTTTTCTATCCCTTATAGCAGAAAAAATGTTACCTTCCATATTTTTCAGAACTTTTTCAATGTTAGCCAAAGCTACTGATTGGTATCCTTTTGAAGGCGAAAGAAAATCTTCTATAAAAATAATTTCCTTGCATTCTTTGTGAGCTGATATCGAACAAATTTTGCAACATAGTGAGTCATGAAATTTGCAATAAAATTCAAGGATACAGTCATGCTCCTCACAGTTATGGCTAATTTTCTTGATAAATGATGGTAATTTTTTTAAAGTTTTCTATTGAGATTGTTTGATGTGATTTTGATAATTTTGATATCTTATGATTGTCTCTGCAGTCGCCACAAAGAGCCTCTTCACACTGTGGACAGTATTCCTGCGCTGACTTGTTGAGTTGCTTCTTTTGGCAAAAGTCGCAGAATAATGCACTTTCTTTGGTTGCCATTTCAATTACAGCTCGTCGGAGTTGATGTTTGATCAAATTGCTTATTACTTGGACATATCAACCATATGACCTACAGAAAAAGTGTAAATGTAAAAAAGTATGCTGATGGAGGAGGTTTGCGTTTTTTCATTTCATTAGGGATTTTCCGTTGAATTTTTAAATCAGTGGTGTAGTTTAATTTCGTCACAAAACCTCAATACTTCGATCATGTCGATACTATATTCAGTCCGTTATCTTGCCGAAAAAGGAGGAAAACTTACAACCTTTTTTTTAAATAAAAGAAAATTATGACGCTGATATTTGAAGCAGGTACTTTTCTCAAATAAACCAAAAATTTAAAGAGAGAAAACGATAATCTAAGTCAAAGTCTTTTTTAAGACTAATATGTGTATACTACGTATACACTTCTTTCAACTTTAAGAATACTTATAACTTATGTAATGTGGACCCTTTTTAGAATTCATGTCAGTAAATATTCTTTAATATCTTAACTTATTTTCACTATTTCAATGTGAATACATAAATGATATTGTGCTTGATGTACCACTTTACTTTTTGTCCACTTGTTAAAGAATTGTTGGTTCTAAGAAGCCAGGGAAAGTCGGCAGCTCTGAAGATATAATGTCATAAAGAGCATACCCGTTTTTAATCGACCAGTTCGCATCGGCGAAAGACAACACGATGTACGCGTTTCATCTAGATTCACACGCGTATATTATTTAATCACCAGATACATTATTTACACGTGTGTTTCTACTACTACAAAGTCTTTATTAATGTGTACTTTGTATTTTAAACGCTATTGTACTTTGTGTAATGTTTGGTACATGGGTGTGATTTTGTGTGTACATTTTTGTTTTTGTTACCCGGAAAGTTTCGAACATCTGATTTGATGCAAAACATTTGAAAAGCAGATATGACCCAATATGAAATTTAGAACTATTGCTTTCATCGTTCCTACCTGATTGCAACAACGTACGAATTTAAGTTGTTGTTTATCTCCATACATTAAACATGTTAAAACTTTGCTATCTCTACTTATAGAGTTTACCTGTGATCGTACACATACACTAGTGTGTAAAAGATCAATACAACATTTACAAATAGGACACATAAAGATATCAAAAGTATTTGAAATATTTAAATGTCCCTATATTGTCGTTACAATTCAATATAAACCACTACATCTCAATCATTTCCCCATCGCAGTCAATTTTATTACATTTGAGCGAACAACGCAAAGGAATGTCGAAACCAATGAAATATTTTAATATTATGAAATATAAAAATGTGTTGATTCTTTTATCGATATCCTTCCTTGCCTGGTCGCTGTTTTTCTAGACAATTAACGTTGTGTAAACACGGTCGTATTTCAATTCCTCTTCACGACAATTTACCATGTTAACTGCCAACTCCTTAATTAACGCATAAAACCCCGCATAAAACAATGTTTTTATTGTCTAATAAAGCAAAGCAATTACCATTATTTGAATACAACGACTACTGCTGCTTCATATTTTCAATTACATTACAGATTAATTCGTTGTGTATGACATATGTTTCATGCTCAGTTAAACAAATTCATGGTATAAGTCTGTCCGCACTTAAATGTTGTTTTTTTTTTAATTCTTTTTTTAAATCGTTGTATCGATCATTGACCTCTTCAATTTTAAATACAACTGGCAGAAAAAGAATAGGGAAATCCTTGTATGCAAGCTAATAAAAAAAGAAGATTTGGTATGATTGCCAATGAGACAACTCTCAACAAGACACCAAACTGACACAGAAGTTTACATCTATACCGTGCGCCTTCATCAACGAGCAAAACCCATACCGCATAGTCAGCTATACATGGCCCCGAAATAACAATGTAAAACAATTCAAACGATGAACCTAACGGCCTAATTCATGTACAAAACAATGATCTAAAAACAAATATATATCACATAAACAAACGGCAACCACTGCAATACAGGCTCCTGACTTTGGACAGGCACATACAAAGAGAATGTGGCGGGGTAAAACATTGTTAGCGGGATCCCAACCCTCCCCTAACCTCGGACAATGGTGTAACAGTACATCATGATAACGAACTATAAAAATACTTCGAACTGAAACACAATACATAAATAGGAATGAAAAAAATAATAATGGAGAGCACAACACCTCTTTCGCATCTCTTAAACAAGGAAAGAGCATGCCTTGGTAAACATGGCAAATAAAGAATATATATGTGATGGTATTTTATTCGATTTACATTCACAACCTAAAACAAAAGTGTACTAGTATTTTTCAATGTCTGCCTGACCCTTAGAAAGTTTAAAAAACAAAAACAATCCTTTCAAGGTCAGTTTGATGCCGATGTCACTAAGACTTATCTAACTTCTTCCGACATCACAATATTGTTTTTATTTTAGGGTCAGAAACAGTAAATGGGCTATGTTATTAATTTTCTTTAACATTTTCATATTAGTTTGGCTCTTTGGATTATATCAGATAATCGAAAAAAATAATCTTTTGATCTCCTTTATTTTCTGAAAAAAATACTGATTGAATTAATGAAAAAAGGTGAACGTTTGTATAGGAAGCAGATGAAATCGACGAAAATTCATAAATTTATCGTAAAAACATAGAAGTTGATAATTTTACTACATAGAATTTTCTTAAAGATACTAAATGTTGTAGATGCACAAATTTCCATTTTAATAATATGAAATAATCATAGTAATAATCAACGGTTATAAAATTACGGAAACTGTTAGTATTTTACTTTCGAGACGATTTTTTCTGCTCAGAAATTTTGGGTTTCTTCAGTAATTGAAATACAAGGTTAGGACAAATATTTCGAATGCACTTTATTTTATATAAATAACACATAGCTGAGAGGGTGTACCAATCTTCTCTATCGACCTCTTAGTTAAGTGTTATTTAATTTATTATACTGAATGTCCTATCATTATTGTCTATTACAGATTACCTTTTTTTTAAATTATTTTTATGACGTCGAGTACATAACAATGGTACAGGTACTAGAAAAAAAAAACTCAAGTCAAGCAAGGTGTTTTATTTCTTTTATTTTAACAGTCAAATAATAACATCTGAGCCAAAACGTAGAACTTAAGTATTGTATTTATTTACTTGTTGTAAAATCTATTCATTTTCCTTTAAATCATCGATTTTTGAATGGTCTTGACGAGTGGGGAACATTCCAAAAAATTGTCACCCGCTCAGCCATGTGGTAGAGTAAATAAACACCCTTGTATCAGACAATCAAAATATGGCATATTAACGGGAAGTATAATAATATAGGGTTATAGCATAAATATTGGGGAATATTGTCCCGAGTAGAATTTTATATTGCACGAGCTTGCGAGTGCAATATATATGTTCTACGAGGGACAATATTTCACAATATTCATGCAATGACCCTTTTGTTGTATAGCAATAGGATATTTGAAAGTAAAAATTGGGTTAAACTAATATTTTGTCGTTGATGACGTCATGGATTTTGAAGATTTATTGCACTAGTGCAATATTGGAATTCATTGCACGCTAACTTTTGGTTACTGTCTGCGCGAAATATTATATTGCTATACAATAATAGATATTATTACTGGGGATGACAGTATTACTGTCCCTTAGTTATTTACGGATGATCTTGAGAATGCAATTACTTAATATGAAGTATAACGGTAGGCAATCAGTCAATCAAAATGATATCTAACCTCGACAATTTTATACTATACAAAAATAATACAGATACCTTCCGTGAGCAAAGAGGATCTTTACTTGTACAATATATTAATGATAATAAAATCTGGTATTATTTCTAGTGAGACAACTCTTCACCAAAGACTTCACGACGTAGAAATTAATTAACAAGTGTAAATCTGAACGACGTACATTACCCCCATCCTTCAATGCTACCAAAGTCGATACTGCTCAAGTATATCTTGAATACGAATACAAGACTGTTTATGATGTTTTTTATGAATTCATTGGATCTCCTAATCTCTTATTTAGTCTTAGCGAACATAACTTTTGTTACCTGCATTTGGTTTTGATCGATCTAGCGTTCATTAACTGCATATACTCGTGTTTTTTTATGTAAATAGTTGGCTAGTATGTTGTGCTGTTTCCCCACTGTCCTACGTAGGACTAGGTTAGTAGCTTACAGACACGTTTTACACCGCCATTTTTGATATGTGGCAAGACAGGTGCATGTTGTTCACTTGTTTCGATTGTTTATGTCTGTCTTGTGTGGTTTTCCTTAATTATTTTGTTATAAATTAGGCTGTTGCTATATTAATGTTAATGTTGCAAAATATACAAACCATCCATAAGATTTTAAGAATGAATTGTTTGTATTTTGTGCCAAGGGTCATCATGTATTATTCAGGCAACCATTTGTCATTTTATGTGTGTTTTTTTTTTAAATATTGAACACTGATTCATGTTTAGACTTAAAGGTGTAATGCATGTATTGCAATTTGTTTGTCTTGTATAAATGCGTTGAAAAGAACTAATTCCTATAATATTTTCATTAACCACTATTTTAGCCCTTATTTACAATCAAAGGTTGACCATTGATCAAATAGATTTAAGACGTTTTTATCCGAAATTGATATACGTGTGAATTTGACAGATTACTCTCACAAACTTTAGACTGGTTGAAATCAATTGTCTTCTGTTGATAAATATTCCGTGTCAACTTCTCAAATAATACCCGATGGTCTTGATGTATAGATTCTGCGTAATGATGTTGTTTATCATCTTAACAACGTGTTTTATTGTTCTTTCATTTGTCTTTGTTCTATTATTAATATTACTTTTACTGTGAAATGGTTTTATATGATATCCGTTTGACGTGGCTCGGTACTTATACATCTCGTCAATGTGTTTGCATTGGCCTACATTTTTGGTGGTTTGTTTTGTATATGCGACTTTTTTTATTTCTTTTGTTCTTATAACGTGACTCTGTACTCTGTCAGTATGATATTGGTCTATTATATGTTATTATGATATATTTCTATTGTGAGTTTTTATATACGTTAAACCACAAACGTCAAACTCATTCAATCGCGTAGTGGAATTAACTATTTTTGGATTTTTTATAAATTCTATATAGAACTTTTGGACTAGTTTAAATCTCGGTCTATTTTGAATTTTTCGAAATCTAATGATTTTTTTTTATCCCAGACATAGAATACCGTAGCCGTATTTGGCACAATTTTTTGGAAATTTGGACCCTCAATGCTCTTCAACTTTGAAGTTATTTGGCTTTATAAATATTTTTATATGAGCGTCACTGATGAGTCGTATGTAGGCGAAACGCGCGTCTGGCGTATTAAATTATAATTCTGGTACCTTTGAACTATTTATATCTGAAATTTATTCTTCCATACTTTTGATGTTTTAACCCTGTATGCTAACATTGCCTATGTAAATTTTAAAATTGTTTGTATGCACATTGAACGACAAATTTATGTGACGTATACATTTTTCTGACGTCAGACACTCAAATCAATTAATGTGTTCGTAGATAGTAAATGTTTTTGTGTTCTGTTAAATTGTTCCTTTAAAAATTGTTATACGATGATAACTGATGTACCCATATTTTAACTATTTTATTTATTGTGTCTATTTATTTAACGCATCATTGTAAATATAACGGAATTTGATGAAACTGTCATTAAAGTGAAAGGGTTTAATCCACCATTTTCTACATTTGAAAATGCATGTAACAAGTCAGGAATATGACAGTTCTTGTCCATTCGTCTTTGATGCGTTTTGTTATTTGATTTTGCCATGTGATTATGGGCTTTCCGAATGAATTTCCTCTAAGTTCAGTTTTTTTGTGATATTTTCTTTTTTGTAAGTAATTTAAATTCATGAATGCTGGTGGTGTCGCGAAATATAAGTTCCTTCATAATTTTAGTTCCCAATGGGAAAAGTATTCTGGAATAATATTTTCAAAGGAAGGAATATAACAGTATATTTTCCTAACTGAATAAATAGTATAGAATATTTGATTCAACAGAAGCAAATGTAATGACACATGTTTCTAGTGGAACATCTGTAAGGCGGAACAAATATTTTTTATACGTTTACAATGCACCTGCATGATTTGTTTTCTGTAATCAATGTATGAGAGCCATGGGAAAGATTCTTGTTTAGGCTTACTCAATTCAAACCAGGCATTTATTGGATGTTTTGTCTCACACAATATCGCTTGGCTTTCAATAGAGAAAAGGTTTTATTACATGTTCACAATTTGATTTTTATTATTGATGATGAAATTAATGAAAGAAAAGTACACTGTTGTATTTGACGAAAAATATGTCTATGTGCGGCCACTTCTCGTGTGACTTTTTGTGTTTCTGTGGTACATATGACGTGGCTTTTTATTTTCAAACGTCCCGCCATTTCGTTACTGTTCTATTATAATGTCATCATGTTACTGTTCTGTTATTTCTATAAAAATTTTGAAAATACTTTGAACGGGAAAATAATTTTATATCTCATCCTGTGTGACGTTAAAATTTTGACGTAAAACACGCGACTCTACACTTATGTGGATGTGAACCTTGCAATTCAGTCACAGGACTTCAAAACTTTCAATCCTTTGTTAGTTGATTTAAAATATATATGTAGTGTAGTTAATAATCACTAAAAAGAGTTCTTAAGTAGATAAATGATTTATATATCAACTTGAATCCAAACAATCATTCGTGGTTACAGGAGTCTACAAAGAAAAGGGAAGGAAATAAACTCATCATAGAAACCAGGACTAAATTTTGTATATACACCAGACGAGTGTTACGTCTACAAAAGACTCATCAGTGACGATCGAATTAAAAAGTTAAAAAGGCCAAATAAAACTATTACAATATATATTACTAATGAATAACTACCACAAAACCAAATAAACATAATATACTACATTCACCTCCTCTAAAAGTCAAGAAAATAGTTCAATTTAAATTTCAGTTAATCGTCAAATCCAAATCTACATGGTTTCTTAATTTCACGTGTAGAACGTCTAATAACGGAAGATGTTCCATAGTGTTGTCCGTGTTGTTGGTAGCTTCCTTTGTTGTATTTTCAATATCGGTTTCGGCAATGTCCATAGTCATGATAGTTCTATCGTTCAAAACTGAATGATCAAGATTGTCATTTCTTATTGATTGTTCTCTTGGCGCTAGATGTCGGACTGATACAGTAGTTTCGCGTCCTCCAAGCAAACTAACATGAGCATAAGTTTGATTAGCTTCCAAAAGATCTACCTCCTCGACGAGAGGATCATACTTAGTCGCATGCATATGCTTTTAAATTAAAATTGGTCCGTGATTGGCTAACCACGACGGAATAGAATGGCCAGATGATGATCTTCTTGTAAAGTTGAAAAACCTTTCATGTGGAGTACAGTTTATTGATGTACATAAAAAACTTCGTACAAAGTGCAGTGCATCTGGTAGAACACTCTCCAACTGTGTCTCAAAGTCCTAAATATTATAATGCTAGAGTCACGGCTTTCCAGATGATACCGTTATAGCGTGCAGATTGCCCATTGCTCTCCGTGATGAATGGTGTTGTCCTGCTAGTAGCTACTCCATGCGATTGTAGAAAATTCTTTGTACTAACAGACAGCAGTGGTTCATTAAAATCAATGCTTAAACGATCAAATGTTTGTGTAGCTTTCACAAGAGGTGATGCATCGGTTTAGCATACCGAGGTTTTACTTTTGCGCAAATCTCACACTGTTTGATTGTTCTCTTGACGTCACCAATTGCGAAAGGTAATTTCTTTGAACGGACGAAGTGAAGAAGTCGATGGATGCCCGAATGGCAACGTGCACTATGTCGTTCAGAAAGAAAATCGGAGCTGATGGATGAGCAGTAAGCTCGAGAAAAACAATCGGCTGATGCATTGTCTTGTCCAGGACGATATTTTATATCATAGATGTAACAGCTCAATTCAGTTCTCCATCGAATTATTTTGTCACTTTGCGCTTTACCGTGCTTCTTTGAATCAAACATATAAGAAACTGCTTCCTGATCAGTGACGTGAGTGAAATGTTTCACACTAAGTTAGTGTCTCCCATGCGAACAGCATCTTTAATGACACATGCTTCCTTTTCTACAGATGAGTGTCCAAATCATGAGCATTTAAAGTTCTCAAAAAGAAAGCAACAGGCCTTCGACCCTGATTGGGACTTCTGGCTACTGCAGAAACCGATGCATATGACAACAGGAATAGCTTCATCAATTGCACTGATGCTTGCGTTTTCAAGATCGGATTTCAAATCATCGAATGCCTTCACTGCAATAGAAACTAACGGAAAAGGAGTAGTGTTATCTACAGGTTTGATTTTGTCTGAGAATCTTGGTATCCATTGACTATAATACGAAAACATTCCCATGGCTCTTTTGACCGATTTAGGACAGTGGCACTAGTAAATTAAATTTAGCTTGAACGGACAAAACGCCTTACCGGCATTTAAAAAAGATTAATGAATATTGAATAAAGATTATCATAATGCATTTCAATCAATATCAAATCATTTTAATACCAGTCAAGTAGATTCCCTTACGGTAATACAAGACCATTTAAGATATGGTTAAACTGCGTCAAAATAATTAGCCACGCCCCCGTTAAACGGAATCAAACTAATGTTAAGTCCTTTTAAACTTTAAAGTGTCCGCCCTTTTGTAAGATAAATCATTGAAGCAGAATAGCATCCTTCTTGTATCTATCATTAATCCGCCTCGAGCGTAATCGATATTTAACTGGTGATTAGTTTTATATACAATATGTTTTATATATGTTTTCCAATATTAAATGTAAATAAACGTAATGTTTTATATGCATATTGAAATGTATAATGTTATACAAAGGGTAGGACTTTAATAAAGTTCTTAATCTGAATATATATATAAACGGCATGCTTCACAATAAAAATAAACGAATGAACAACACATATAACTAAATTTATAAATATTGATGCACGATTTAAAAAGCACAAAGTGTCAATCCGTTAAAAATAAAATAGCTCTTTATATCAAATTATTCGATTTCAATATTGCTTACTAATATGAAAACTCGTGGCATGTTAGTAAGGTAAGGTCTTTTAAATAGACTTGCGAACAACAAAACCCGGAAAGATTATAAGAAGGTCGTAATTCTGCTCCTCACAAACCTAGAAGTGATACTATTTTTAATCAATAGACAATTAACAGATTTGAAATCATTTGAGACGTGAAATGATGTATAAATTTGTCTTTGTTATATTCGTAGAATTAATGTATTCCTTAATATTTATCGTTCCTCTTTTTCTGTATTTCTTTGGTGACGTACTCATATTTTTTTTTAAGTCGACACGCACGTAAAAGGGAAAGGAATTATTCAGTGTGCATGTATACATAGTTTTAATAGATGCATCTTATATTTTCGAAAAAAAAACCAACATTAAAAATTATAATGATATTTGAAATAGATAGTACTTAAAAAACATTTGTTTGTGAAATAATTGATATAGATGAGGTTGACATTTGTTGAATTCATTTAGTATTCAGTTTTGTCTTGCTAAAACTTGTAATTAAAGTAACAGTTCAATGAAATGTATAACCTGTGTCAAATTGTAATACCGGTCACTGGCTAAAATTTGTGTTATTTGTGTAAAAGTAGCAAATGACAAATGAAAATTGAAATGGGGTTACGAAGGGATTATCCTTGTGTCCGCATGTAGAATAATTCTTGCAATAAATTAACAATTGACGAATTGGAATGGCTATAAGGCCTTCGCACTGTCGGTCCTGGCCCAAAAAGAAATATTAAAAAAAACAAACTTATCTTTATATTTTCGGCATTCAAAAACGTTTTAAGACTAACAAGTAACTTAAATATTATAGAGCACGTCGGATAAAAATCAAACATTTCCGCAAAGTTTCTGTCATATAATTGTATAAGGCATATTTAAGCGGTAATTACTAGATAAAAAAAATTAATTGGCTATTCAAACTTCACAAGTTTAATCTAGATGTGCTCGTTGCGGTCCACGTTTAATATTCAAATACATTTCATTTGTGGGGATTTTATAATGTGGATGAATTGTTCTATAAATTGTTTTGAAAATAATTGCAGAAAAGGGCCGTTAAAGTGCGAGAAGGAAACACGTTTTCTTTTTACGGAAACGTGAACGAAGGAACGTGCTACAATCAAAGACCTGCTATTGTTTGTCAATAACTCAAATTTAATTTACAAGATAATGAAATATAACTGATAATCAATATCAAATTTATTGGAAAGTTTTGTGATCATGACACTACCTATGTTATGTTCTATAAATACTAGAATATGTCAATTATACCATATCTTCTTATTTGTATATTAATCATATCAAATACGAAAATGAAACGAAAAGTGAAGTACTGTGTCCATGCATGGCGCGACTTTTATGACGATATCAAAGTCGCGTACTTATATACGAAAAAAAGATGTGATTGAGGTCTATGTAATCGACTGTACTTTACTTTCATAAATTCTATGTATAACTTTTGGACTAGTTTGAATCTCGGGTTATTTCTGTAATTTATTCTTACATACTTTTGATTTTTTAACCCTCTATGCGTTCATTGCCTATGTAAAATTTTAAAATTGTTTATAATCCTGGTACTTTTGATAACTATTGTATGCACATTGAACGACAAATTTATGTGACGTACATAATTTTTCTGACGTCAGACACTCAAATCAATCCATGTGTTCGTCAATAGTAGATGTTTTTGTGTCCTGTTAAATTGTTACTTTTAAAATTGTTATACGATGATGACTGATGTACCCATATTTTGACTATTTTATTAATTGTGACTGTGCATTTAACGCGTCATGTAAATGTAGCGGAATTTGATGAGACTGTTATTAAAGTGAGAGGGTTAGCGCTATTGAACCAGGTTTAATCCACCATTTTCTACATTTGAAAATGCCTGTACCAAGTCAGGAATATGACAGTTCTTGTCCATTCGTTTTTGATGCGTTTTGTTTTTTGATTTTGCGATGTGATTATGGACTTTCCAAATTGATTTTCCTCTGAGTTCAGTATTTTTGTGATTTTACTTTTTTCTTGACTTGTAGCAATACGTCGGCATTCACTTTTCAAGTTGGCAAATATTCCTGGGGGATCAACACTTGAAGCAGCTAAACCAAAAACTGTTTTTGAGTCAGTAATTTCTACAGCTGGTCTGCTTCCACCGAAACTTATTTTTATACTATCGTGTCTTTTCATGAATTCCTGTCCCAAAAAAATGTCACAACAGAGTTTATTGAGGACAGACAACTGCATATTCGGATAGAAATGTCCATTAATATTCAAGTTAACATTACAAATTCCTACTATTGGACTACTGAGAGCACTGGATGCCATCGATACACTTCCGGTAGCGTCATTAATATTTACTGACATTAATTTTGCAAATTGTCTATCAATGAAACTTTCAGAACTACCTGTGTCTATCAAGGCTTTGCACGGACGTTCATTCACACGCACATTTATTACCTTTTTTTTTAACATTGCGGAGATGCAGCAGTCACTGTAAATTGAAAGTACGCCATCACGGGTTGTAGACCGTGGTGGAATATTCTGTTTCACATATGATATCGAATATGTTCCTTATGTCGTCACTGTTATCCCGTTTCCTATCCACGAATGTGACCTACCGTGTTAGACTAATTACCGACTGTATAATAACATGAGCAACGTGACATGTGCCGCGTGTTGAGCAGGATCGTCTTAGACCACCCCAAATTTTAGTGGGGTTCGTGTTGCTTTTGTACCTCTATTCGGTACATTTTTACCTATTGTGTCTGTTTGTTTTATTCACAGATCGTTGTCAAGATAGTGGAATTTCATGCGACTGTCATAAAAGTGAGAGATTTAACGCTTTAAACCAGGTTTAACCCACCATCTTCTAAATTTGAAAATGTCTGTACCAAGTCAGGAATATGACAATTATCGTCCAATCGTTTGATGTGTTTTATTATTTACTTTTTCCATTTGGTTAGCGAATTTACGTTTAGAATTTTCCTTGGAGTTCAGTATTTATGTGATTTTACTTTTTTTTCAGTTTAACGTGTAAGTTAAATCATTTGATATAAAGCACTTAACATATGGTAGTTTTCAATTCGCAAAATGTTCACTGTATTAAACGTCTAACAGAAAGGCAACTCCATCAAAGTAAGCTACAAAAAGGACGTTCTTGGTTTAATGAAATAATATCATACGTGAATTTAAAATTCCATCACTTGGTCCAAAGAGTATGAATATAAGGTGATGCCGTATGATTTTTTAGTTATTAATCAGAATATGTCCATATTACTTCTCCACTGAAATCTTAACAAACTAAAGAATTTTCCCGAAATTTGGAATGAAAAACGCGGTTTTTATTTGATGAAATGTCGGTTCCATATACCGGTTTGGGTGCATTAGACAATATCTGCATCAACATCGAAGCCACAATAGTTAAAACAATCTGGGAATGTTCATTTGAAGCGTGTCACCTATTTCAACTGCAGGTTTTGCACATTTTAATCGACTTTATAGAACAATGGAATGTTGTTAGTAAATACAAAATAGAAAAATGATGAATACTTTTAGCAAAAGATGACATGGATCGGGGTTCTGTGTATTCATATTATCTCCATACTGATGCTCTATTTTGGAATAGCCATGACCTAAATGGTTTCGCGAAAATAAATATTTTTCTTTTATAGTGTAGTTACTTCGTCAAAACGTCGGTGTTCATTGGACTACTTTCGTTACCAATATAGTGACATGACAATACTTGAAACACTCTCTATCATATCATTTATATTTACGCTTGAATATTGACGAAACAGATATAGATTAAAATATATTTAATATATATAAGTGTAAGGTAGTCCTCTATTAGTCCTTTGTAAAAATCATTAAAGCCTGAAAATAGGATTTTTGCTATGAGCGATGAGTTCGATAGAAAATTTACTCTAAGACTTTTATCTAATTCTGAATTTGATAACAAAGATGTGATTTAAGTAGTTAAAGGTTATTGTATGTTTATGTTTTAAATAACATCATACACAAAGGCGCCCTGGTTATAGTTTGCTACTAGAAGCAAGTGTTTTGTTTTATGAAAGAAAATGGCGCGAGGATTTAAAATCCCGTCACTAGCTCCAACTAGCTCTTTTGCATGTTTTCCATCGGGAGATATCACAACTATATTGTTTGAATCAGAACCAGCTACGTAAATGTTCGAATTAGAATCTAACGTGATGCCGTATGGTTTTCTGAGCAACGAATCGCTATATTTCCACTTTACCTGTCCACTGTAATCGTAACAAATGACAGAATGATCATGACAGTTGGAATGAAATATGCCATTTTTGTTTGAGGCAACGTAAGTATGGTTTCCATTTATTGGTGTATTGACCTTTGTTTGTACGTGATTCAAATCTTGCTGCGACATGTCGAATACTATAATGCCTTTCCCATCTGTAGAACACATAAACGATCTGTTGTGATAGCTTAAACCGTAACAGTAGTCGTCCAGATTAAACAAACGACGTGTTTCGGCACTATTTATGTCAATTAAGTAAATCTTGTGTGGGGGATATGCACCACTTGATACAGCTATCGTATTGGAATTGACCACTGCAAGGTCATAACCACTCTGAAATCCTGCACCTTTGATATTTGAATGGGAATGGAATTCACCATTAGGTGCAAATCTAAGCAGAGTATTTTGCTGCAATTTTTGAAACAACATGTCTCCAGCTTCTGAAATGGCACATCCACTTATATTATGGCCACTTATACCAATCTTATGTACTAGCTTGACGTTTATGTAAACAATCGAGTTGTCTCCCGCCATAGATTTTAAAATTTGTGCTGATTTGTCGCCTTTCCATGAAAAAGAAGCATTCTTTTCACATTTGTTAACATATATATCACCAAATGTCTTTATTTCTCTTATTATTCTGTTTAGTTTTTCATTTAAAATACATACAATTTTTAAGTTTTCAAAGCTCCCATTGTCATACAAACCTTGGAGGTTAAGTTCATTTGTTAATACGTTTTCCTCGAATGTCTTTGTTCCCATGAATATTAATAGATCGGATGCAAAAATTTTCATAGATTCGACATCTTTTTTAATTTCGTCTACCTTCATCTTTCTCTCATTCAGTTTCTCTATCACTTCTTCTATTTTCTGACAATATTCTTTCTCCGTAGCAGATAATTTTTCTATTATTGCTACTTCTAAATTGTTTAAACAATTATTAATTTCTTGACGCTTTTCTTTTATTTGTTCTGCGATCACCTGCTTCTGTCCACGTAAATCAGTCAAATTTCGATTTCTGTCCTTTATAGCGGAAGATATATTACTTTCCAGATTTTTCAGAACTTTTTCAATGTTATCAAAAGCTGCTGACTGATGTTTTGAAGATGGTACTAGAAAATCCTCAATGAAAATAGTTTCCTTGCATTTTTTATGACCTGATATCAAGCATCGTTTGCAGCACAGAGAGTCATGAGATTTACAATACACTTCGAGAAAGCAGTCATGTTCCTCACAGATATGGCTTATATTCTTGATAAATGATGGTAATTTGTTATATCTGTCTATAGAGATTGTCTGATGGGATTTGGATAATTTCGATATCTTATGATTGTCTCTACATTCGCCACAAAGAGCCTCTTCACACTGTGGACAGTATTCCTGCGCTGACTTGTTGAGTTGCTTGTTGTGGCAAAAGTCGCAGAATAATGCATTTTTGGAAGTTGCCATTTCAATTATAGCTTGGCTTAGTTGATGTTTGACAGAATTTCTTATAATTTGGACATTTCTTCATCGGTAAACAACCTTATCATGCTTATGATCTACAGAAAAAATGTAAATGTAAAAAATTAGGATGATGGAAGAGCAAAATTATCTGTTCCATGTCGATAACATGAGTTTGGATGAGCTGTATTTCATGAAAAGAAAATACATCGTTATAATGACAATACATCGTTATGGTGTTAGTCTACTAGGTTTCTGTCAATCCATGACAATCTTTTAACAAGACAAAAATATGGGTCCTACAAGGGCAAATTTTTATCTATTAAATTTTAAATACCTCTCACGTTAAATTCAGTTGAAATATTTAACGCGAAGTATACCTAAAATGAGCTTACACGGAAATCATGGATGTTAATTTCACGTGAAGTTAACAAAAAAAATATTGGTATTTTCAATGATATTTTGAATTGAACTTTAAAATTATGATATGTTTGAAGACTTTTATTTTGAAAATTGAATAAAAAAAACCCAATTCACTTTTTAGTGATTTTCAAGTAGATTTTATGTGAAAAAAAGATATAGAGGTTTAGCTAGCTATAACACTAGGTTTAATCAACCATTCTCTACATAAGAAAATTACTGTAACAAGTCAGAAATATGAAAGTTGTTATCCCTTTGCTTGATAGTTTTGCGCTTTGATTTTGCCATTTGATTAGGAATTTTCCGTTTTGAATTTTCCTCAGAGTTTAATATTGTTGTGATTTTACTTTTTGAATGACGATTTGCTATCAGTGGTTAAATTTCATCACAAAAAATACTTAGTACATCCATTATGTCGATACCATATTTCAATGCATGCCCGAAAAAAAAGAAGAAAAATACAACCCGTTTCAATAAAAAAAATATGACGCTGATATTTGGAGAAGGTTATTATCTCGAATTAACCAAAATTAAAAGAGAGTAATCGATAGCTAATTCGACGTCTTTTTTAAGACTATTATTTGTATAGTCACTTATATTTCAACTTTAACATTACTTATAATTAGGGTAATGTGGACCCTTTGTAGAAGTTATGTCAGTACATATTCTTTAATATTTTAACTTATTTTCACTATTTCATTGTGAATGCATCAACGATATTGTTATTGCTGTACCACTTGTTAAGAAAAGTTAGTTCTTAGAAGCCATGGAGAGGTCAGCATTTCTTAAGATATAATGTAATAAAGTAAATACCCGTTTTTAATCGACCGGTACACATAGGCGAAAGAAAACAAAATGTACGCGTTTTTTCTAGATTTATATTATTTAATCACCAGATACATTATTTACACGTTTATTTCTACAACATACGAGTATATATTTTCAACGTTTATACTTTATGTATGCAGAGCAAATATACGAGTTATCCGCCAATGACATCATACTCTTATTCTAGATATATGTGAACTTTGCATGATAATAACGACAATTTACACTCCGTCGTACTTTGTGTACTATTTGGTTAATGGGCGTAAACTTTTGTTTTTGTTGCCTGGAAGGTTTCGAATATTTGATTTAATGCAAAGATTTGAAAAGCATATATGACTCGATATGAAATTTAAAACTATTGCTTTCATCGTTCTTACCTGATGTTTACCTCGTACGAATTTTAGTCGTTGTTTATCTCCATACATTAAAACTTTGCTATCTATACACATTGTGTTTACTTGTGATTTTAAACGTAATTAATAGTGTAAAAGGTCAATACAACATTTACGAATAGGACACACAAAGATATCAAAAGTATTTGAAATATTTAAATGTCCCTATATTGTCTTTGTAATTCAATATAATTCTTATATCATTTGCATATCCATAAATACTTAAATTGGATTGGTCAATTATAATTTTTCTCTTGGTTTACACTTAGATAAACCTTTTCCGAAACTACTTTGGTAATCTATTCATGCACAATACACATTCTTGCAGGGATACTGGGATTTTCACCAAGTTAAGATTATAAATCAATTGCATAACAGTTGTTTCTATTCTAATGCATGTATTACCATAAAAAAGAAATAAAATAAATGCACTATTGGTTCGAAAATGTATAAAATAAAATTTAAATAAAATTCCGGGAAATTTTACGAACGATTTGGCGAATTTACGTCATCAAAACACGACGTCATACGATTAAAACTTTCAGACGGAAGATTATTTCGTTAATTGTACGCTTCAAATTCGGATAGTATCTAATTCAAATGAAGTTTTTGAGGTAGGTGCTAGTTCATTTTAGATTCTGTTGCATTTATCGAACATTTATGTTTTTTAGAAATTCAAGATGGCGGCGTACTCCTTCGTTACGACATGCCATTGTGCTTCTGATGGTACATATAGAAGACATCAAAGTCATAATGTAAATTAATAATCGCGTATGTTTGGCTGAAGAATTATAAGGATTAAACACATTTTTTCTAGAGGTTATTGATGTTTAAACCGGTTGTCTAACTCATAAACTTGACATAAAAGTCCGAAATTTGGAGTTATTCGCCCCGGTTTAAACATCAATTAAATGTCTTTAATCCTATAACAATCCACTACATTTCAATCATTTTCCCCAATCAATCTAGCTATAGGTTATAACATTGTAGCGAACAACGCAAAGGAATGTCGAAACCAATGAAATATTTTAATATTTTGAAATACAAATATGTGTTGATTTTTTGTATCGATGTCCTTCCTTGCCTTTGAATTTTAATTCCTCTTCCAACCCTATACCATGTTAACTGTCAACTCCTTAACTAACGCATAACACAATGTTTTATTCAGAACGAAAAGTTCCTAATCAAATGCCAAAATCAAAAGATCAAACACATCAAACGAATGTATAACAACTGTCATATGCCTGACTTGGTACATACATTTTCTTTTGTAAAAAATGGCTGATTGAACCTGGTTTGATAGCTAGCTAAACTTCTCACATGTATGACAGTCGTATCAAATACTATTGACTAAGATGCGAGAACAAAACAAACAGACATAATAGGTAAAAATGACAAACAGAGAGGCACAGCAGTCAACATTATTTTATAATCTAAATCAGTATAAAAAAACCCGAATGTTTCAACTGACAGAGCCTTTTTTTTTTATTGGAAATGTATTCTTTTACAACTATATATAAAGATTTTACAAAGCACCATGTTTTATATATATGACTAGATTTAAAAAGATGTGGTATGAGTTCCAATGAGACAAATCTCAATCCAAATCAATATTATAAGAAAACAATACTGTTAAAGCACGGTCTTTGACACGGAGCAATTGCTCACATCAAACAGCAAGCTGGTAAGGACCCTAAAAATGACTTGTGAAAAATGACTAGAACAGACTAGTTGAAATATATAAACGAAGTTCGTCTCTCTGATAAGATTTTTGTCTCGTTTGTTGTCGAGACATAGGTATGCTGTTTTCGGCGTCAGCGCCGGCGTCAACAAGGTATTAGTTTGTGATAAGGTTTAGTTTACGGTGAACCACTAGTAGTAAGTCAATGATAATTTGTATGCAGTTGTGTACGCATTTGCATATCTCATTTCCATTGAGATTTTTTTATCCTGTCCCCTAAGTCATAATATAATGAATTTGAAACTTTTGCGTAGTTTTCATGAATAAGTTTATGATTAGTTTGGTTAGGCGGAACCACTAGTGGTTGGTTAATTTTGGTATGCACTTGTATAAGCATTTGCACATCTCATTACCATAGAGATTGTTTGACCCCGCCACCTCAGTTAGGGTTTATTGACTTGAAAATTTTGCTTAGATTGCATGTGTTAGTTTGTGTTTAGGTTTATTTAAAGTCAATGATATTTGGTATACAGTTGTATTAACATTGGTACATATTATATTATTTTCATGGATATTGTTTAGCCATGTATCTTCAGTTATGGTTGATTTACTTTGGATGTTTGTACACCTTACATGTTAACGTGTTGCTGTTTTAGTTTATGATTGTTTGCATTATTGATATTACACAAAACCGAGACACATCTCTGCAATAACAGTTTATTACTAATTCTAACAGTAGTAGTGTCCGATAGCATTTGTTGACCTTGATATTACATTTTCACCTTTAACATTCAAACCATACCGTTATATGTTTATGTTCATTATTATCCATAAAAAAGAGGTATTTCATATTCAGTTATTGTTTAAATATTAGATATTGAATTAAACCAGTAGATATCGTCCTATAAATAAGCATCCTTGACTTAATGTACATATTCATAAAGTTAATAATTATACTGTTGTTGTCCAATAACTGTACCTTAAAAGAACGTTTTGTTTATCTACTGATAGTAATTGATATATCAAATAGTTGCTCAACATTTCATGTGACTGTCCTAAATATTGAACATCGTTATGCATTGTCTTGTGTCATATCCTAGATTTTGTCAATGAATAATTGCATCATTGATACTTAATAACAAGCATTTTGTTTTCATTGGTTTAGGAAACTGTCAATATTTTACTTTGAGAAGATTTCCTTCGCCCCCCAGATATCTTGAGTTCCACAGTATTTAGGATACAAGGATACGACAAGATTCGCATGAACTATATTATAGATATTATAACTAGGGATGACAATATTACTGTTTCATAGTTATCAAAAGTACCAGGATTATAATTTTATACGCCAGACGCGCGTTTCGTCTACATAAGACTCATCAGTGACGCTCAGATCAAAATAGTTAAAAAGCCGAATAAATACAAAGTTGAAGAGCATTGAGGATTCAAAATTCCAAAAAGTTGTGCCAAATACGACTAAGGTTATCTACTCCTGGGGTAAGAAAATCCTTAGTTTTTCGAAAAATTCAAAGTTTTGTAAACAGAAAATTTATAAAAATGACCATATAATTGATATTCATGTCAACACCGAAGTGCTGACTACTGTGCTGGTGATACCCTCGGGGACAAAACGTCCACCAGCAGTGGCATCGACCCAGTGGTGTATATTATCAAAAGTACCAGGATTATAATTTTATACGCCAGACGCGCGTTTCGTCTACATAAGACTCATCAGTGACGCTCAGATCAAAATAGTTAAAAAGCCGAATAAATACAAAGTTGAAGAGCATTGAGGATTCAAAATTCCAAATAGTTGTGCCAAATACGACTAAGGTTATCTACTCCTGGGGTAAGAAAATCCTTAGTTTTTCGAAAAATTCAAAGTTTTGTAAACAGAAAATTTATAAAAATGACCATATAATTGATATTCATGTCAAGACCGAAGTGCTGACTACTGGGCTGGTGATACCCTCGGGGACGAAACGTCCACCAGCAGTGGCATCGACCCAGTGGTGTAAATAGTTATCAAAAGTACCAGGATTATAATTTTATACGCCAGACGCGCGTTTCGTCTACATAAGACTCATCAGTGACGCTCAGATCAAAATAGTTAAAAAGCTGAATAAATACAAAGTTGAAGAGCATTGAGGATTCAAAATTCCAAAAAGTTGTGCCAAATACGGCTAAGGTTATCTACTCCTGGGGTAAGAAAATCCTTAGTTTTTCGAAAAATTCAAAGTTTTGTAAACAGAAAAATTATAAAAGTGACCATATAATTGATATTCGTGTCAACACCGAAGTGCTGACTACTGGGCTGGTGATACCCTCGGGGACGAAACGTCCACCAGCAGTGGCATCGACCCAGTGGTGTAAATAGTTATCAAAAGTACCAGGATTATAATTTTATACGCCAGACGCGCGTTTCGTCTACATAAGACTCATCAGTGACGCTCAGATCAAAATAGTTAAAAAGCCGAATAAATACAAAGTTGAAGAGCATTGAGGATTCAAAATTCCAAAAAGTTGAGCCGAATACGGCTAAGGTTATCTACTCCTGGGGTAAGAAAATCCTTAGTTTTTCGAAAAATTCAAAGTTTTGTAAACAGAAAATTTATAAAAATGACCATATAATTGATATTCATGTCAACACCGAAGTGCTGACTACTGTGCTGGTGATACCCTCGGGGACAAAACGTCCACCAGCAGTGGCATCGACCCAGTGGTGTAAATAGTTATCAAAAGTACCAGGATTATAATTTTATACGCCAGACGCGCGTTTCGTCTACATAAGACTCATCAGTGACGCTCAGATCAAAATAGTTAAAATGCCGAATAAATACAAAGTTGAAGAGCATTGAGGATTAAAAATTCCAAAAAGTTGTGCCAAATACGGCTAAGGTTATCTACTCCTGGGGTAAGAAAATCCTTAGTTTTTCGAAGAATTCAAAGTGTTGTAAACAGAAAATTTATAAAAATGACCATATAATTGATATTCATGTCAACACCGAAGTGCTGACTACTGGGCTGGTGATACCCTCGGGGACGAAACGTCCACCAGCAGTGGCATCGACCCAGTGGTGTAAATAGTTATCAAAAGTACCAGGATTATAATTTTATACGCCAGACGCGCGTTTCGTCTACATAAGGCTCATCAGTGACGCTCAGATCAAAATAGTTAAAAAGCCGAATAAATACAAAGTTGAAGAGCATTGAGGATTCAAAATTCCAAAAAGTTGTGCCAAATACGGCTAAGGTTATCTACTCCTGGGGTAAGAAAATCCTTAGTTTTTCGAAAAATTCTAAGTTTTGTAAACAGAAAATTTATAAAAATGACCATATAATTGATATTCATGTCAACACCGAAGTGCTGACTACTGGGCTGGTGATACACTCGGGGACGAAACGTCCACCAGCAGTGGCATCGACCCAGTGGTGTAAATAGTTATCAAAAGTACCAGGATTATAATTGTATACGCCAGACGCGCGTTTCGTCTACATAAGACTCATCAGTAACGCTCAGATCAAAATAGTTAAAAAGCCGAATAAATACAAAGTTGAAGAGCATTGAGGATTCAAAATTCCAAAACGTTGTGCCAAATACGGCTAAGGTTATCTACTCCTGGGGTAAGAAAATCCTTAGTTTTTCGAAAAATTCAAAGTTTTGTAAACATAAAATTTATAATAGTTATTCTCTGATGATATTGAAAATGCAAGCACTAATTTCGAAATAAATTGGTAAGCAATCAGTCAACCAAAATGACATCTAACCTCGATGCAGTTTATACTATGCAAGCATGATACCGTCTGTAACTTACTCGAGCGGAAAGGATGTTTATTTGAAGAAAAAAATATAAATAAAAAGAACATTTGCCATATTTACTTATGAGACAACTCTTCATTAGAGTCGAAATGACGTAGAAATTGATAACCCGGTGCAAATATGAAGTACATTAATTATAAACATTTAAACTATTACCCCCATTCTTCTCCACCGTTCTCAGTGCTTTAAAAGTAGATACTACTTACTTATCTCTTGAAAACGAATCCTAGACTGTTGATGATGTTGTTTTACTGAATTCATTGGATATCTCCTTATCCATTATTTGGTCTCAGAGAAAATGACATGTCATGTATTTTTTGGGTTTAAGATACATATAGTTTTAATCCGGAGTACAGTGTTTATTCAGTAGCTGTTGCTCTTCAAAATTGCGTAGGTTAGAAACAATTTACAGGGGTATAAAAAACAAGAAGTAAAGAGTTCCCGAAAAAGATTACCTCTAACTTATAATATAATTAGAAACATGATATTAGTGCATCATAAGGGCATATTTTCGCCATTTGTAACTGCACTATATTGAGGCAGCTTGTGTCGTTGCTTACTTCGCTGCGGTGAATTACTCGTCAACAAGGACTTCGATGCATCTTGCAACCTATGCATAAAAGACATCACTTTAGAGGAGGATCACGCAAGCCTATATCAAAAGACGTCTAAAACAGACATTTTCAGAAGTGGAGTAAATATATATCTTTTCAAACATATACTTCAGTGTGCCCGGTCAAATCGTTGATTAGATACCTCGATGTTATAAGATCTAGATTCAGCATCGCGTGCAACTCTAGTCCGCTCTTTGTTATGGAAAATGGAGAGGCTCTAACATGTACGTTTTTCATCAATCATGTTCGATCAATCTGGGAAATTATCGGACTCAATCCATCTAATTACAACGGTCACATCTTCCAATCACCTAATTGAGATTTTAGGTCGTTGAAGTTTCGAATGCTATACGAGATATATTCATAAGCCAAAATCAACGATTAAGCAAGCCCAGCTAGCTTTTGATATTCCATTAGATTAGTTTTACTATTCAAATGCTTTCTTTGTAGAGTTCACAGAAAATAAACGCGCGATTCTACAGTGGCATAATAATCCACTGTTTTAAGCATGAGTGTTTTCTTGTCAAATACATGTAGACTACAATTCCAGTCTACTGCAGTGGTTAATTAGTTTCACGTGTGCATATCTGCACATTATGATGGGACACAATAATCCCCTGTATATGAGCTTGCAGATACTCATCGTTGGTGCTTAACAATTCATAGTTAATTAATATGTTACTCAACTAAACGTGGTGTTTTTTTTCCTGACATTATTTGAATATATCCTATTTTGAGCATCATGATAGCGTAGTGCGATCGTGTAAACACTTCAAATTGAAAAATGTATATGCTTTTTTTTAAACTATACTTCGTGTTTAGACTAGTTTTTATCCTTACTGAGTAATATTTCGAATTTGTTGCATATTCTTACTAGAAAACTGATATTATGAATATAAATTGACTAAATCGAGAACAGTTTCTTTAACAGTCAAAGAACTTCTTATATGCTACTCATGCTGTTTTTGGCTCCGAATTCCAAAAACACTTTAATCATCGGAAGTGCTAGGAACTTCATTTAATAGTTACCATAATCTTATTTTTCATACTTCCTCCAATTAGGTCCATATGTCTCATCGGCCTAATCAAAACATTCAACATCTGTTTTTGGGGTCATTTCGAGTTTTCACTCAAATCACAAATTTACGGGGTATTCAGTGGTCACTTACATCTTAACTTTAGCATAAGTCTTGCCAATATTTTCTGGATAGAAAGCTCAGACTAAGGCTTATGCTAATTGTTTCACAGATCAGTTCTCTCTGGCTTTCTACAGATCAGATGCTTATCAATCACATGCGTTGGAACCAGGAGGGCGGATAGTACATACTATAGTGTTTCTGTAGTAGCTCGAAACTAGATAAGACTTTAAAGTTATTTTTGCAAGCAAACCGCAGTTTGCCTACAACTACACTATGTGTATTTTCTTTTTAAATCGAATAAAGTGACCATGCACGCCAAATTGCTGAGACAGCCGTACGCCAAAAAGTATTACATATTATTATTTAATTGTATTAGTTAATATGTTTTCGTAGCTTATCAATAAAATTATATTCCTAGCTTGTCTTGTGTATAAACGTACAAATATATGTATACAGAGTCTTCCGAATAAGATTATTTGTTATCAGAATTCGGATTGATGTTAGAATATGTGTAACTTTGGTGTCACTCTTATTTAATGACTGATGTAAAACATTGCAAGTCTAGAAATAGTAGCATTAGGGGAACAATATTTTGTAATATAATTACAATAACGTACAAATATATGTATACGGACGACAAGATTGTTTGCTATCAAAATTCGGATTTATGTTGGAATACGTGGATGTAAGGTGTCACTTTTATATAAAGTTAATAGTTGAAATCTATTGTACATTTTGTAAATATATAATTCAGATTCATGTTTACTAATGGTGTCACGAAGTATAAGTTCCATCATGGTATTAGTTCCCAATAGAAAAAAGTATACTGGAATAACATGTCCACTGGAATTAATATTTCAGTATATTTTCCTAACGGAATAAATTGTATTGAATATTGGTTCCAACAGACACAAATGTTATAACATATGTTTCTTCGGGAACATCTGTTGACTAAAACAAATATACGTTTTCAGTGCAACTGGATGATTTGGGTTCTGTTATAAATGTATGAAAGCATTGTAAAACATCTTTGTTTAGGCTAACCCAATACAACCCAGACAATTAATAGCTGATGTTTCCGAAAACAATTATATTATTTGGCTTACAATAGAGAAAAGTTTTTAATACTAATACACAACTTGATTTAAGTCATTGTTGATAAAATTAATGAAAGAAAAGTTTACTGTTCCAATTGATGACAGTTATTTCCAGGTACATCCACTTCAGTTTAACCTGTTGGTTTATTTACTTGCTATAAAGCATTAGACATTACCTTTATATGAATGGTAGTTTTCAATCGGCAAAATGTTTACTGCATTGAACGTCAAACAGAAATGCAACTTCATTATAGTTAGCAACAAGAAGTACGTTTTTGGTTTTATGGAAAAATACGGCATGAGGTTTTGAAAGTCCGTCACTAGCTCTAATTAGTTCTTTGGCCTGTTTTCCATCTGGTGATATGACTACGATATTGTTTGAATCAGAACCAGCAACATAAATGTTGGAATGGGAATCTAAGGTGATGCCGTATGGTTTTCTGAGTAATGAATCGGAATATGACCATTTTACTTGTCCATTGTATTCATAACAAACGACAGAATTAGTATGACAGTTTGAATGAAAAATGGAATTGTCATTTGAGGTAACGTAGTTATAGCTAAATGATCCGGTTGCAATAGGTAGTAACTGCACTCTAGTAAACCTTTTCGGAATTTTAAATATTTGTACGCCTTTGTCATAGGTGCAGCACATTAGTGATCCATTGTGATAGCTTAAGCCGAAACAGAAGTCCTTTAAATCAAAAACTTGATGTACTGCCGCATTATTGATATCAATGAAATAAATTTTGTGTGGGTCACTTCCACCAGTTGAAACAGCTATCGTGTTTGAATCAACCACTGCAAGGCCATATCCAATGTTGGACGGCGCAATGTTTATATGCAACTCGGAATAAAATTCACCATTAGGTAAATATTTCATCAGACTATTTTCGTGTGCAATAAGGAATAACATGTTTCCAGATTCTGACACGACGCATCCAGAAAGCCCATCACGACCAACGTTAATCTTATGCACAATTTTGACATTTATATTTTCAACCGATTTTGCTCCCGATATTGGTTGATAAATTTGTGCTGATTTATCACCTTTCCATGAAAAAGAAACGTGCTTTTCACTATTGTCCACCCTCATATTCCCAAATGCATTTATATCTTTTATAAACTGATCTAGCTTTTCATTGAATGTACATTCGATTATCACATCGTTAAAACTACCATCGTCATACAATTTTTTAACATTGAATTCATTGGTTGAGACATTTTCCTCCAATAACTTTGATCCTATAAAGATTTGCAAATTTGTTGCATAGGATTTTACAGATTCGATGTCTTTTTTAATTTCGTCTACTTTCTGTTTTTCCTCATTTAATTTTGCAATGACGTCCTCTATTTTTTGACTGTATTCTTTTTCAAGTGAAGATGCCTTTTCTAGCAAGGCCTCTTCAAAATTGTCTAACAGTGTATTAATTTCTTGACGCTTTTCCTTAATTAGTTTTGCAATCACCCGCTGCTGTTCGCGTAAATCAGTCAAATTTCGATTTCTGTCTTTTATAGCAGAAGAAATGTTACTTTCCAGATTTTTCAGAACTTTTTCAATGTTATCCAAAGCTACTAATGGTAGTCCTTTTGAAGGCGTAAGAAAATCTTCTATGAAAATAATTTCCTTGCATTCTTTGTGAGCTGATATCGAACATATTTTGCAACAAAGAGAGTCATGAGATTTACAAAAGAATTCAAGGACGAAGTCATGTTCCTCACAGTTATGTTTTATTCTCTTGATGAAGTATGGTAATCTGTTATATTTGTTTACCGTGATTGTCTTATGCGATTTTGACGATCTCGATATTTTGTGATGGTCTCTACATTCCCGACATAGAACCTCTTCACACTGTGGACAGTATTCTTCCGCTGTTTTATTGAGGTCTCTATTTAGGCAAACGTCACAGAATTGTGGACTTTCGTTGACGGACATATCTATCATAGCTAGAATGCTTGTATGGTTTTAAAAAATACTTGTTATCGTCAGCAATCCTCTTGTTCAACCTTAAGAAGAAAAATGAATATATTCAAATATTAATTTAAGAGCACTTATTTATGTTTTAGTTCCTTGAATGAAATTGAAAAGGCTGATCTCTAATATTTTTTTTTATATGAGTCTACTATGAGTCCAAAAATCTTCGACTAGTACAAAAATCGCACAAATTTCGGATTCCTATTTACATGGCAACGTTTGAGATGCACCACTTTGGGTTGATGCAATTTCCGCAACTTTTTTTGTGGTTACATATGCATGATATTAAAATAGATAAATTAAAGAATGTCTGCATTTGAACACATTCGTAAACTTGTAAATAGGGAATAACAAATGCCTCTTGACAATTGAGAAGGTTTGCTCTCACATAAAAAATCCAGTGAAATCATTCAGTTTAATTGCCCATGCCAACTTATATTGGATGTGAAAACCGTTTTGCATAATTTATGTATTTTTCAATAAAACGCATGGAGGTGTTTTCATGACGTCATCACGACATATATACTAGATTACCTAATTTATATTTTTTACATGAATACAAATTTGGCACCTAAATCATTGTTTTTATTATGATTTTGAATATAAGCGAAAATCATATCTGTTTTTTTTTGGTATGAGTTTTTCTATACTTTTACACCAAACGGTCATTATATGTTCAATATTTATCCACCTATACATTTTGTACAGTATTAAATGTTGTGTTTCTTTGAGAGAGCATTTTCAGTTCCTATTTTATTTTATAATATTCTTTCATTTCTCACTGTAAAATGCATATTGTTTTATAAACAGAATATAAACTCGGCTGTTTCGTCAACATGTTGAAGCAGATACTGCAAGAAGAGGAATGTAATACAAATACAATTATGATTTAATCTGCATATAACATGTTCTAGTATTACTTATTGGACGTATTCTTGTTCCTATCTATATAGTATTTAATTAGAAAAAATCAAATGTTTCATGCTGACCCTATGTACATTATTTTGTACTTGTCATAGAACTACATAAACTCACGATTACAAAGTAAAACTTACTTTTCAAACACATTGTTCTTACATATATTAAGAAATCAGGGTACCTTGTTTGTAAAAGCTATATCAATAAGGTAATTGTAATAGCTTTAGACTAATAAATCAATTATCAAAGTGAAAAAAAAAGAATTACATAAATTAATGAACAAGGATAGGGCCAGCTGCGACATACACATTTTGTTGTAAAAGTGCATACCCATATCAAAGATCAAATCATCAAATTTATAAGTCACCGGATAAATTAAATTATATATTTTATCAATTTATACGTATATAGCAACAACACACACATATAGATAAATATAGTAATAATACACACAAGTATAATTCTAACAATGTCATGATAAGCATACTCGTACGTGTGTACTAAATAGGTGTTTTCTTTTTAAATATGCATCATGTGACCTATGATTGTTTGCTTTTGCAAACTCGAGTTTGCAAATTATGAATTGGATAAAGAATTGTCCCATTGGCACTCATATCACATCTTCTCGTATCTTTCAAACTGATGTGTGACCCGTATTTGTTTTCGTAAACAAAATCGATTTATGACTATTTTCTCATTTAAATAAGATAACATTTTGCTTGATCAATCACTTATGCGTCAGTTTTAGTTTGAATGCCTTCAAAATATGTGTATTTGTTTAGTGTGTGCGTAGTTTTCGTTTTGTTTGCTGGTAGGTATGGAAAATTTGACTTGATGCAAACCATTTAAAAACACACAAATATAACATATTTTCAAATAAAGTACCATGATTTTCCCCTTTCTTACCTGATCGTTAAATCCTCGAACTTTAAGCTGTTGTGTAACTGCAGATTAAATCCACACTATTTAAATGACTGATTTTACCTGTGACAAGTGTCACTGGTATAAAAGTGTTAAGCGTAACTTGAATTGATATTATCCCAATATGGCGACGGCAAATATACTAGGTAAAATCTTTATGGTCATTTTTCTCAAATATAGCATGGTTTTGTCCATAGTTACTCAGCTGTAAGGTTTTTCTAAACCATTACATCATATTTGAATCATAACGGTGCACTGTAATTGTCTAAGCGCTTTGAAAATTGCCGTTGAAAAATTCGGGATGATAATCTTAACTCAAAAAAAATAAAATTATAATTATTGTATTTAAAATTGAAAAGATCATCGTAAAAGGATGAGCTTTTTTAATTGATAGTGACACTCAAACGTATATCTGATAGCATATGATAACATATTGGTGATGAATTACTCACGAAAACCTTCCAACGTCTTATGGCATTTCTTTTCGTGCATGTATTATTTATAAACCCATCATAGATCCTAGGATAAAATTTAGAATATATACACCAGACGCAAGTTTCGTTTACAAAGTGTCATCAGTGACACTCAAATCCAAAAATGTTTTAAAGGCCAAATAACGAACGAAGTTGAAGACCAACATTATTAAAAGTTTTGTCAAATACAGCTAAGGTAATATATGCCTGAGGTAGAAAAGCCTTAGTATTTCAAGAAATTCAATAATTGTAAACAGTAAATTTATAAATATAACCATATCAATGAAAATTTATGTCAGCACAAAAAGTGCTGACTACTGGGCTTTTGATACCCTCGAAGAAATAAATTCACCAGCAGTGGCATCGACCCAGTGGTTGTAAACTCATCATAGATACCGGCACTAAATTTAGTATATACGCCAGACGCGCGTTTCGTCTATAAAAGACTCATCAGTGACGCTCGAATCCAAAAACGTTTAAAGGGCCAAATAAAGCAAAAATTGAAGAGCATTGAGAACCAAAATTTCTAAACGTTTTGCCAAATAACAGCTAAGGGAATTTAGTTCTAATAAAAACAGCTACATACTATAATATCATAAAATTGGAAAGGTGAACGAGCTGAGAAAAAGAAAATTTGGAATGGAGAAAATAGAACCTATGTAAAACTCAGAAAACTCCAAGATCTAGGAGTGTCACAAAATAATGAATGAGCAAAGAGGCAATTTTAAGTTATGATATATGGCAATAATTGCAAGACTATACGCGCCATTTAGGTAAGGCTAATAAAATAGTTAACAATAGTAATAATAAACCGGTAACTATCCTAGATCCTTCACCATGCATACTGTTATAAGAAACGCCCTAAACACATGAGAATTGAATCAAAACACATGTATTTAATTTTCAAAATCATATATCATATCAGTGTAAGACAGATAAAATTGAACTCACGGGAAAAAATATGAACGGCTATTTTCAGGGCATACGATACAGTTTTGATCCCGTATTTACATTTTGATAAACATTTCCGTATACACTTTTTACCTAATTCAATCAAATATGTAATAATATATATACCTTCATGTGCTACTTTTTGGGTAGGTCGAAATTTTGTATATTTGCACAAAATTCGGATTTGTGGCCGTATTTTCCCTTTCGAAAAAAGGACATAACGTGTTTGTGTTAAAAGATAAACACAAATTGATTTTTGTTAAATAATTTGTAATATCTGTATTTTATAAGTATCCTAAAAAATTTTGATTCAGAAATAACTCATATCTATTAAATGTTCATGAATGTAGAAAGAACTCATTTTTTGCTGTATATTTATCAAATATAAAAAAAATGCACTATCTACGATTTCATGAAAATTTGCACACATAATCTTCTCGCGTCATCAAACCAAATTGCATTTTAAGATAAATAAGATTGAATGATGAAAATCAGTCGAAAACTGAGTCTTTTCTCGATTAGTCATAGTGTGACGTCGCGAAAACAACAATTTACGTTAGCAACGTAATTACCTCCCCTGTAACTGTATCGTTTTCCCTTAAATTGATGAAAACTTTCGTTCTGTCACGCGGAATTTTAGACTAAACATGATATTGGGTGCAAAACATATTACATATCATAATGGTGAAGATGGACTTTCATTTTGAGCAACGAATTGAGAGGATTGTACTTTTGGTATATGGGTTAATAATCCCCACTTTATAAAAAGTAAACAACCTTAAACGCATATAAAACATTGAAACTTTAAAAAATATATATATATCTTTATACTTTCAACAATAATTGATTCGACAGCTGCTCGTTTTCATATCTTTAACAGGTACATGTATATATTAAAAGGTTATGAATATTGCTATAAGTTATAAATCGAGGTATACAAGTAAATATTTTCCTAGATATTAACCTGTAAGTTTCTTAATTTATTTTTATTTTGCGTTAATGTCATCGTTTTACATGCCATTTGCATTTAAACACACAAAATACCTTTGAAATGCTAAAAGACACATATATTAATTACAGTTACTGTTATCCGATAAAGAAATAACAATTATCAAACAAGAAAAATTCCATAGAGTTACGATTATCATTGGCAATTTTCAAAGCGCTTGGACAATACTAGTGCACGGTTCCGATTCAAATGTGATGTAATGGGATAGAAAATAAAATTGAGAAAAGGAAATGGGGAATGTGTCAAAGCGACAACAACCCGACCAGAGCAGACAACAGTCGTAGCAACCAATGGGGCTTCGATGAAGCGAGAATCTCCCGCACCTGTAGGGGTCCCTCAGTTGAGTGACTATTGACAAAAACATGATACATTTGAGAAAAATGACTGTAAAGATTTAATCTATATCTGACGTTACCATATTAGGATATTCGTTATACCAGTGAGTGTTTAAACGAGTAATTTAAAGTAGGTTTCCGTATTCCAATGATGAACTGTTTGAAAATTACGTCTGATAAACATTTTGTGATCTCTGGAAATTGTAGTTAAAATTGAGACGGCTATTGCACCCAAAAGAACCTAACTATGTATATAGCTTTATTGAATGTCTCTATTGTATAAAGGGACATATCTGAACGTGTTCATATATGTATGCTACACAGGAAAACTCTAGAGAGATTTAGCACATAAATTCTTTCAGTTCGTTTGAACACAGTGAAATTAGAACATAAGATTCATATCATATTTCTATGAAGCATATTTCAATTTTCTTTATAGATAACATTGGAATGTTTTTCGAAATTAAGCTTCAAAATTTCAAAGAGTAAACTTGATATTGACGCATTTGATATGCTTTTGGGGTCCTCTTAGGTCAAATAGTGTCAGTCGCTTTTGTGTATTTATTTATCACATGTGACCTCAAAGCGGTTATTAGATCTCCAACGCGACATATCAGAAAACGTGAGCGATGAGAGATCGGGTTTTAATTAGATTGTACTTAACTGTACTGAAGCTATATTTGTTAATGTCTGTGTCATTTTGGTCTTTTGTGGACAGTTGTCTCATTGCCAATTATACCACATCTTCTTTTTTTATATTAACTATACTCGACTTTAATCTCGACTTTACTTAATAAGTCTGATTCAGTCCTTGATAATGTTGGTATAGTCTGAAACAGTCTTGACAAATGATCAACCTGTCTTGACTAAATCTCTACCTGTCTTGACCTTTGAATTAGTTAAGACGACTTAATCGTCCCATCTAACTCAATCATATATTGATCTTAAAAATATTCCAGGTCATTTTGTAGTTTGATTGATTGCTTTGAACATCAAAATTTTTTCAAAAAGCAAATGACATTCCCATGAAAACCAACAGTGACTGCTGATTGTTTTTTATTTTTTTATTTTTTTCAGACTGACTCGAGAAGTTTGTAATGAAGAATAAAAATATAAAAAGAAACTAGCATTATACTATAACTTCACACGTTCCCGTTAGTTAGATGCTTGCTGCCAACTAAATAGTTCAACGTTTTTGAACTATATTGGACGCATCTGTGTTATTGCACATAACATAAAGGATACAATAAACCCCAAAAATTCTGGCCAATATCATGACTTACATCTCGAAATAGAAATATATGGTGAGAAAAGGTTGAGAAACACATAGACACTTTCTGCAGTTTAATTATGAACATTTCACTTCTATGTAGCAATATATCAATAGCGTCTGGGAAATTGAGTATATATAGTTATCTCAGGTGACATGATATTCAAGACCTGTCATTTTCTATCATAATTTTCCTTGATATGGAATGTTGGTTACAAACAAACTTTTAAATTAAATCATTCATTCGAGCATTGTGTCTAAATTTTACATCATGAAAGGACTGTTCATAAAAACTGGCGTTGTATTCGTCTTTTAAGACACCATTGCATTAATTACACAAATGCAGATGTTAGTAATCTGGTCATTTGTCAAAAAATGTGATTCTAGCAGTAAAAGAAATACTAGTTTTGTAGTTAGAAGTTTTATATAACGTCATACATGAAAGCAGCTTTGTTATATTTTGCAACTAGAAGTACGTGTTTGGTTTTATGAAAGAACAAGGCACAAGGATTTGCAAGTCCGTCACTAGCTCCAATTAGCTCGTTCGCCTGTTTTCCAACTGGAGATATCACGACTACATTGTTCGAGTTAGAACCTGCAACATAAATATTCGAATAAGTATCTAATGTGATACCGTACGGTTTTCTAAGCAATGAAGAATCGACATATTTCCATTGTACCCTCCAATACAACAGAATGATCATGGAAAGTAATGCCCACTGAAATCGTAACATACAACAGAATCTTCCCGCCAATTGGTATGAAAAATGTGATTTGCATTTGAGGCAACGTAGGTATGATCCGTCGCTTTGGAAGAATTTTGGAAGTATCCGGACGTTAGAGTTCGACCTGTCATATATTTTTATGCCATTACTATACGTGCAACAAAAAAATGAATCGTTGCTGTAGGTTATACGGCAACACCAGTCCCAAAGTTGAAAAACTTGACTCGTTTTTGCACTATTCATATCAACCAAGTGAATTTGTTGAGGATTGATTCCACCACTTGATACAGCTACCGTATATGAATCAATCACTGCAAGGTCACACCCAATGAGGCTCGTTGCAGGGCTGATACGTGATTCTGAAATGAATTCACCATTAGGCGCATATTTCCTCATACTATTGCTGTGTCTTTGTAAAGAAAGCATGTTTCAAGCTTCTGATATCGCACATCCAGAAATACCTTTATAGTTGCTATTTATGTTAATCCTACATCCTAACTTGACGTTTATGGTTTAAATAGATTTTAATACTGACTTTGGTTCATAAAATTGTGCTGACTTGTCACCTTTCCATGAAAAAGAAACATGTTTTTGACTTTTATCAATTTTCACATCACTAAATGTCTTTATGTTTTTCATAAACCCTTCTACTTTGTCATTGAAAGTGCATGTCATTGTCACGTTGTTTAAGTTCCCATTGTCATATAATTGTTGGACGTTGTCTTCATTGGTTGAAATTCTTTCTTGGAATGCCTTTGTTTCCATGAAGATTTGCAAATTGGATGCAAACAATTTAACAGATTCAACATCTATTTGAATATCTTCTACTTTTTCTTTTTCGTTCTCCAATTTAGCAATTATTTGTTCTATTTTTCCACAGTTTGTCTTCTCAAGTGTAGATGCATTTTGTTGTAATTGTTCTTCTAAATGGTCTAAAAGTGCATTAATTTTGTTACGCTTGTCTTTGATGTTTTCAGAAATAACCCGCTTCTGTTCACGTAATCCCGTTAAATTTCTGTTTCTGTCCTTTATAGCAGATGAAATGTTACTTTCCAAATTTTTCAGAATTTTTTCAATGTTATCCAAAGCTACTGATGGGTGTCTTTTTGAAGGCGGAAGAAAATCTTGAATAAAAATAATTTCTTTGCACTCTTTGTGAGCTGATATTGAACAGACTTTTCAACAAAGAGAGTCATGGGATTTACAATAGAATTCAAGGATACAGCCGTGCTCTTGACAGTTATGGCTAATTTGCTTGATGAAGGATGGCAATTTGTTATATTTTTGTAAAGAGATGGTCTGATGTGATTTTGATGATTTCGATATCTTATGATGTCCTCTACAGTCTCCACACAGAACTTCGGCACAGTATTAACAGAATTCTTCCGCTAACTTGTTGAGGTCCCTCTGTTGGCAAATGTTGCAAAATGGTGTATTGTCGTTGGTGGCCATTCTTATCAATCGGTTTTCTTCGTTGAAGTCCTATATTGGCACATACAATATCGGAAATATATATTATCTACACGTTGAATCTAGGAAAAAATATAAATATAGAAAAATATACTTATCAAAGAGCAAAACCACTGATTCTGTTGGATGCTATGAGAATCAAAAAACTGATCTTAAAAAAATGTGTAGTGATTAACACTTTCTGCCTGTGAAACCATTTACAAAATTTAAAATTAGTAATACAGTTGGGTCCTTTTTTAAACTTGAGAGAAATTATAAAAATAAGATGCGATATGATTGCAATTGAGACAAATTTAAACAACAGACCACACGACACAGACATTATCCTCTATAGTTCACCGTACGACCTTCACAAATGAGCAAAACCGATACCTCATAGTCAGCTATTAAAGGCCTTGAAATGACGAATGTAAAAGTAAAACAATTCAAATGATAAAATTAACGGCTTTATTTACAGAATGAAAAACGAGTAACGAATATGGTAAACAGCAACAAACAACAACCATCGAAGAACAGGCTTCTGACTTTGGACAAGAATAAACAGAAATAAACAGGATTAAACATTTTAACTAGCGTTCAACCCTCCCCTTACCTCGAACTGCAGTAAAACAATACAACATAGAAAAAACATATACAAAATCAGTTGAAAAAGGCTAAACTAATCAAATAAATACAATTAAAAAATACATGTAAGAAAACCACATACATGTAGGAGACGTGAAAGGCACCTTGTTTGTTCTTACAACTAAAAGACACACACTTAGTTCATTTCTGAAAGTACTCGCATTTACGGACAACTAGTTAGAAGACAATTACAACTATTAAAAATTTATGCATCTTAGACAAAATGATCAATAAGTACAAATCCAACATCCAATGATTTTGTATAAAGACGTTATAAAAGTCAGAGAAAAAAACAACACGTTGTGTAATGTCAAGATACAGGTATCGACAGATTGAAGACCCATAAATAGATATAGGAAGATGTTGTGTGAGTGGCAATAAGACAACTCTTAATCCAAATAACAATTTATCAAAGTAAACCATTATAAACCATGAATGTACATATGTATATGTTAGCGGCAATACGTGAAATTAGGCATTAAGCTTAAATCCTAGGCAATAAGCTAACGCCTAGGCATTAAGTTATTACCTGAAATTTTCAGTCATTAAGCTTATAACCTGAAATCTGGTGATGATTATTCAACCTATTGCCGAACATAGTTTTAGGCAATAAGGGAACTCTGGAATTTATGTATTTTCTGTGATTTATTTTTCATATAAAATAGTTTCTTCCTTATACTCCTAATATTACATGTATTACTTTACATTCATTAGACAGATCTTCAAATTCAATTTACTTTCAATAGTTTAAAAAAGGGACAGAATTAAGAATGTATTCTTCTGACTTTTCAGTCTCGTTGAAACCTCGTAATGGAATTATTTCCAAAAACAATGTTATACTAGTGGAAAGTATCAATTAATTTAAAAAAAATGTTATTATCGAAATTAATTTTGTAAGAAATTGTGTTTTTATAATAAGAAGTTTTTGAGTAAAACATTTTCAAATTTCATTACCAAAGTCAGTATGTTTAGCAAAAATTTTGAGAAAACGGGTAAGGGGTACAAACAATGATTCTAACAGAAACATGAACAAATGTACATCCCATATCACATTTTTTTCTTTTCAAAATTCTTAGATATGTAATAATCAATCATTTAAGAAGCTGAAACTATATGCATTTATAATAAGTACTATAAAAATCACTAATTTAAAACAATTATTGACAGCATAGGAAATTTGACACGAAAAGCCTCAAAATATGATAAAACTTTCTTATATTAAAACCTATAGTTTTCTTAAATTTATTCAGATTGGTCCTCTTTATTTTCATTAATGAAGAAAAAAAATATTCCCTTGAATTTGACAGTTGTAGAAAATTAACCCTGCATTTCAATGCACTTAAATTTTTCTGAGTCGTAAATATGTATGTTGGATGTCTGAAAGCATCATTCTGTTTTTTATTTGATGGTCTAATAAAATATTTTGGAACGTTAAGGTTACATAGTTACCAAAGCAGGTAACCAGTCAATAACAGTGTAAAAATTGGGTTGTTTACTTCCGGTGATGATTATTTTCTTATATGCAATGAAATTTAGTGTGAAATTTTCACTTTATCACTGGAAAGGATTAAACTTTACACATGCAAAGTATTTCTTTGGTTGAAATAAAGGTAAATACTGTACAATTTTTTTTAAAAGTGCCAATTTAACAAAGACTAATAGGGAAAAATCAACAGTTTCAATTCGCATGACGGAAAATGTATGAACAGCAGGAGACGCTCCTCCAGTTCATAATTTTTTTTTTCAATTCTTGTCATTCCTACGTTTTTTTTCCCTTTGATTTGCATAATGGCGAAACACTGTATTCCATTGTTTTCAAATATGATTTTTATGTATAGAACGTTTTCAACACGATTTAGGTAAGTACGGGTGTATGAGACGTCATCTGTCATGGATTTTGTATTGTTATGCTTGTATCCCTTTAAACATTTAAAAAAGAATGCATGTACACACCTTTAAAAAATGTCTTAGTTTAAACATATTTATTTATAGTGGATTGGGAAACAAGTTTTGCAACTTATATTAATTCTTTTCCACTTTGCGGATGCGAGTGCTGCCTTGTAGCGGCATTAGCCTACTCTTTTTCGAAATCTACAAGGGTGTCTTTAATGTGCAAGAGATATGGCTCTCTCTTAACACGGGTCAGCCATTTATCGTCCCCGTCCGACGGACTATCATCATATCCTCAAGACCATACTCGCAAATGGTGTCAAGGGAGAGCCGAAAATTGAGTTCCTGAAATTTTCATCCCAAACGGGAATCGAACCAGGAACCTTTGTGTTAGTAGTCCGATGCACTAACCACTACACCACGGCTCTGTACCACTACACAAAAAATGCCTTGAAACATAAAGTAAAAAATGCCTTTCAACAATAATTACAAAAGGCCTTTAAACATTAAATAAAAAATGCCTTTGAACATTTAATAAAAAATGTCTTTAAACATTTAGAAAAACTTTTTTCAAATAAAGTGCACAATTTTTGGATCCTTAATGATCTTCAAAATTTTACTTGTTTGACTTAATAAATATTTTGATATGAGCGTCACTGATGAGTTTTATGTAGACGAAACGCGCATCTGTCGTACTTAATTATAACCTTGGTACCTTTGATAGCTATTCCTAATATTTGGAATAGTTATTCAACATTTTTAAGTCTTTAATTAAACTATGTGTATCGAAATTGTGGAAACACAAGTTAACATTTCTACGACGACAGCAACGTATTATTATTCGTGTCAGTATTGTTTAAACGTCAAAGTGTATTAGGGACTGTGCAATATTTATCTGAGGGTGGGGCCGGTGTACAGCAAATATTTATTAAAAAAAAACTTTATGCCCCACCAAAATTTATTTAAAAAAAAGTTCCTGCCCCGCTTCAATTAATTACAAAAAAAGTCCTTGCCCCGCTTGAAAAAAATAAAACACACATATGGAAACATGATATTTTTTAACTCAAATGCACAACATTCAATAACACATGTATATCAGAGTTAATATATCAACTCAAATGCATATATTTCAATATTATAAAGATTTTATAACACATTTTAATTGTGTTTTGAAAATAATATTTTATACTGCCACTAGAATGTTTCTATACATTTTTTTTATATTCATTGATATACATGATATACTTTCCTTGGAATTATGAAATTCAACTTTAATAAGGGTTTACCCAACATTTTTACTAATTTTTATAAACTTTTGAAGAAGTATTTATTTTGAGATATTGACAAAACTATATAAATTTAAAAAAATTGTGAAATAGCCAAATCAAGTATAAAATTGAAGAGCTTGAGGACCAAAAATACCAAAAAAGTATCCCAAATGAGGCTGAGGAATTATCTATGCCTGAGGAAGAAAATCCTTAATTTTTCAATGAATTCAAAATTTGCAAACTGTAAATTTATCAATTTAACTATGTCATTCATATATTGTGTCAACACATATGTGCTAACTACCAGGCTTGTGATAACTCATTTTTGATGTATTTTATAAAACAGTTTACTTATTAAAAAAAGTCATGAAATCGTGATGGAACACGAATTTGTCTATATTAGATCTAGTTGTTATCACTGGGGTTATCCCTCTTTCAATGTCACTATCAGAACATGCAGAATGGTTAATAGCATCTTGTTCAGAGTCCGATTCAAAGCAAAAAAGGGAAAATTTTAACAGTACTATGGCATAATTGTTATTTAAATTAACCATTTTTTGCTTTGCTTTGCTAAGAACAACTTGCATGTTTCAAAGCTTATTCCAAACTATCAGTCAAATAGCTGTGTGTTTAATCTTCTAGTGGTATTTACACCACACACTCAAATTTAACTTGTTTTATAGTTTAAGAATTTATTTACAATACAACATACTGTAAGTCTTAATAATGTTTAAGAATTTAATTTTAAACACACTGTAAATTTGTTATGTTTAAGATTTATCATGTTTCTTTACAATACAATTATAAAAGTTGTTTTTATGTTTTACCATTTGTTTTGTTATGTTTAATTTATAGTTTCCAGATATTTTATTTATACAGACAATGCTCAATAATTATGTACATTTATTTGTAAGTAATTTTATATTTTCTTTAAAATTAAAAGTGCCAAACATTTATTTTTCATATTTTAGTTTCAAATTTTTCTTGCTTTGCTTTGCTATTAAAGAACAACTGTACATTTTCTGAAGCTAATTCCAAACTATCAGTCAAATAGCTATGTGTTCAACCCTCTAGTGGTATTTACACAACCCAAATTTAAGTTGTAATTCTTTTAATGTTTAAGAATTTAATTTTGTTATTTTATTAAAGTTTAAGCATTTATTTTCCATATGTTATGTTATGTTTAATTTACAAACCATTGTTAATAGTTTTCCAGATATTTTATTTATACAGATAATAATAATGTACTAAATTAAAAGCAATTTGATATTTTTTTAAAGTGCCAAACATTTATTTTTCTTATTTTACATTGTTTTAGTTTCAACATTCTTTTTTTTCATTTAAATACATTTGAGTTTAATGTTTTAAACAAAAATGTGAGTACAATATACATGTACATGTGTACAAATAGGTTGTATATACATTGTACATGAACATTTTATACATTTATATGTTGGTCAGTATTTCATTTTTTTAAATGATAATTAAAAGCATAAACACACAAAAATATATTGAAGCACTGTATTAGGCTAATTTGTTTTAGATTATATTGTGTGTTTTTTTTTTAAGTTATTTTTTTCTCACAGAAATCACAAATATATGTATTGAAAAGAACATTTAGACCTTTAAACATGTTGCATTCAGATAATATATAAGTATATGAACTAACATTATCTCAAGCCATCGATATGTTAAATGTGCTGTTATTCAATTTGATTTTAATAAATAGTTTTAATCTTTTTTACTCTGATTTAATTATTTTTAATGCACACGCAAAGGGGTTTTAAAAGTGTGCGCCCCGCCAAATGTTTCTTAAAAAAAACTTGTCGCCCCGCTCATTATTTGCATAAAAAAATTATGTGCCCCGTCCATGTTTGCACCGGCCCCACCCTCAGATAAATATTGCACAGTCCCTAATAAATACACTCCCGGGAAAATCGTACACAGGCGCTTCTTGAATGTTGCTACATAGAAATGGAAATTGGAAAGCTGAAAACATCAGTTTTGTTTTCAACATACCCTTGTTGTCAAATTCTAGATATAAATCCAGATATGAGACAGGATTAACTGTATATGTAGTATCCCTTATCTCTAGTTCAAAGTGATGGATTCGTTCAACATAGTCACCAAATTTTGAATAATTTAGTGAGAGAACATCACCTATATAGCGGATCGTAAAATTAGAGGAAATTGCTAATTTCTCTTTTTTTTCTTCCTAAGAAGTTCTTGTATGAAGTAAGCCTCATAACGATAAAGAAAAAAGTCGGTAAGAAGAGGGCACAATTGGTGCCCAATGGAATTCCGACAGTCTGTTGAAAAACACGTCCTCCTCGTAACAAATATGTTGTCATTTAAGAAATCAAGCATCTTGATCACCTCAGTTTCAGAAAATTTATTGTTTTAATTAGAGTGATTCTTTACAAAGTAGGACTCATCCTTCCCTAAGAACAGATACTTGTATCTACGTTTGCCATTCTTTTTTATGAAACAAAGCAATGCCTACTCTTTCAATTTGCCTTTTAGTCTGGAACGGGGAATACTTGTGTAAAGTGTAGAAAAGTCCAATGTTTTAATACTATTGCCAGATGAAAGAGTCATAAATTGTATGTACTCTAAATGATCTTTGTAGTTTTTAAGTACATCTTATTTTATATGCAACATGTCCTCAACGTCGCATTATGTCTGATACACTGATGATAACCAAACGGGCACAGTTAAAACACCTGTGTTCTTCTGTAGTAAAACACGTCATATTTTAAAATGTAGATCGTCTTTATTATCCAGTATTATCTGTTGGTTTGAGCTTTCACGTGTTTCTTATGTCATTCAAATTGGTCAGTGACATTGTAAAAAGTATATTTATCACGTGGTTTTTTTTATATTTAACTTGAAATTCAGACTTATTTTGTACACGTGCTTACAATCATTGCGCGGTTTACGCATCGAAATAAAAGAGATGTGGTATGCACGCAAATGATAAAATTACTATTAGATTTCAAATAAGTAGAAATATATTTCACTGTACGGCGTTCGAGAATGATAAAAGTTCAATATCGTATAGTCGATTACAAAACGCACCAATATGCAAAAATGTAAAACGTTTCAATCATTTAAAGTAACGGCCCTTACCTATAACAGAATAATTTAAAAAAACAACAAACATGACATACATAAACTATAGAAATAACTGAAATACTAGCTCCTGACTTGGATCTGGCACATTTAGAGTATTGCCGGGTTTTAAGTGTCTGTGAGCACTCACACCTCTTCTAACCTAGGACAGTGATGTAACAGCTTTAACAGATTAAGTTGTGAAAATCAGTTGCAATTGGCTCAACCTAAAAGATCATCATGAAGACTTAGTACAAAAACAACTAACATAAGAAGCTATAGACACAAACATACAGTTACGGAAAGTACGTTCATAACCATTTACGACTTATAAATTCAATTTTCTCCAAGACAAAGGTATTAATAAGTAGACATTAGAAGAATTCAGTAAAACTAAGTATTATTCGTCTGAGAATTGCATGACCTTATGTAATGTCAAAATATATGTAAACAGTATAGACAGGATGTATGACCATCCGTTCATATAACTGCACATATATAGCAATGTATATTTAGCTTACTTTTCCTTCTTGTATATTGTTCGTTATAGTGAAAATTATTTACGATGCGTGAAGTTTTCAGTTCTTTCTCTATATGTTTCGTTTGAAAGTTGATGATGTGTAGATAGGGATACTTGATGTTTTGTAATATATCTGTTGAAGGTTTTTAGAAGGAACTACAAACTATGGCCATATTTACATACACCCTAGTCTGGGAACCTGACACAATATTCTTAATACCGTAAGCGGACTTATATTTGAATTGAAGCATAGCAAAATCGAAAATATTAGACACATCAGGATTCCAGGTTACATACACCCATGTCATTATTGTATCGTCGAACATGTGCATCTAGAACGTTATCCATTTTCCCATTTCAAAACATTGATATATTGTGAGGTTCCTTTTCACTTAATCTCATCGCAGATGCGAACAAATTAATTATATATAAAAGAATGTATGATAACCTACAGACAATAGAGAACATTGTAATAATGGACAAGAAAAAGGGGGACACCAAATATCTAAAACATTTTTCCAAAAATCTATATGACCTACTTTGTATTTGTTGTTTATACACATGTGCATATGCAACCACAACAGGTAAAATCAATAATCGTAGATAGTGTAGCTTAAATCTATGAAGGTACACAACAGCTCAAAGTCCGACAAAGTTACAAGCAGGTAGGAAAAGTAATATCAATAATGGGTCCTAATTAACTTAATAATGGTCAATATCTGTGCTTGATTTGCATTTGAGCAACACGTCAGATTATCGAAACCAATACCAACCAGGAAAAAAATCCCACTCATAACTATGCATATAAAGAAAATAGTACACACAATTTGATGGCGTTTAAAAATATATTTATATTATTTTGGTAATATTTTGGATATCAAATTTAACCTCAGTACAGAATCATTAGAAGGTTTTTAAAACGTAAAATATAACGATTACTTGGGTGATACACAGGACCTAATAATAATAAGAGTATGCCGTTTGTGAAATTGTTCGGATAACATATGCGTACATTAGATATTTACGTTTATATGTGTTTTACATGCTGTAAACATATATACATTTGAAACCGCACCGTTATTTAAGACGTAGATGTCTGTATAATAAAACAAACGGGTAAAGGAGGGTCACAACTTCATGGTGAATTTCGTAGACTGAACACACCGTCACATTTCAATAACGAACAGTACATTTTGGATGAGAACCTTACTTAACCATGATCAAACATAGTCATCTTTGATAAAAAAAAAAAAAAAAACAAAAAAAAAAAACAACAACAACAAAACAATTTGTACGTGTATTCAGTTTTCAGTGGATTTGACTTACTCTACACTTTTACAATGATACCTTCTTAGAAACCACATTGAAGTTGGTGACACTAAAACTTCATCATAAACTATCACCAAAACATTTACAATAAACAGAGACGGACGGATGAACGGACGTAAAGACTTTTAAATATACACAATGTAATGACCATCTCTGTCGTCGAACAGGGTAACAAAATCAAAGTCATGAATTGAGTATAAGTGCAAACAGTACTTTTTTTCATATTTGTTACAAGAAAACAGGTAAAGCTATAGTATCAAAGTGTACATAAGTTCGATAGTTTCCTCGCTCTTTTGCCAAGTCTGTTTCAAACCGTTCCAATAAACTCTGATATAAAGTGGAGGCTTCCAACGCATTTGTTGGTAAACCAAGTGTCAGACGAAATAAACGTTACTTCTTCAGTATTCCTGTCAGGAGTTGATACAAATGCAGTGATGAATATTTCCATATATTCTAGCCCCATTTCAAAAGAAAACTTTATGCATTTCTCCATTCTGTCACTTTAAAAAGGAGACATTGAAGACCTGTACCATGTGTAAGGTCAAAGAATTTAACGCACACTATATTATTTTGTGCGCACAATATATTTAATTTGTGCGCACAATATATTTAAGTTGTGCGCACAATATATTTAAGTTGTGCGCACAATATATTTAAGTTGTGCACACAATATATTTAAGTTGTGCGCACAATATATTATATTGTGCGCACACTTTATTATATTGTGCGCACACTATATTATTTTGTGCGCACAATTTATTTAAGTTGTGCGCACACTATATATTTTTTTCTTTGCATGTCCCTAGCAGGGCTCCGTACCAATGAGACGTATTCTTAGATGGCAACCAATTCCAAGCTATGGAATACAGGCCTCTATATTGGAATTTTATTACAGATTGATTTGGAGTTCAAGTGGTTGTGAGCGTGCAATCCTTCCCTTAACCTGACAACATTTGACTTTGATGTTACAACTAAATAGCAGTTGAACATTGTATGACCCATTGTATTGGCATAAAACCCAGAAAACAACTTACATATGAAAAAAGAGTAGCAATGTAGGAGGAAGACAAAGGCACTGAAAACTAGTTCAAAACAGAAAACATGTACCGATGATATTTTTCATAAAGCATTTATAAGTAGACGTCACCTGGGTTTTTGGCAGTTAAATAACATTGTCCTCTTTCATTATTCACACTAGCGGCATGATGAGCCCAGTACAGTTTTTTTTTATAACAGCATATTTATATAAATGTTGTTTTCTTATTTTATTTAAAAGAAAATACAATAAAAAGAACCAAGGTATGGAGTTTTCTTGATGTGCAGTAACATTTGTAAGCCTATAAATTGATGTATACATATTTCATACTCCAATAAACTTTATTTATGCTTATCGTTTTTATTGTATCTTTGGCAGTATAACTGTCTAATAGTGTTGCCAATTAAGAATGAGATTTGGTATGAGACAAAAAGGTGTGGTAGTTTCGTCAGTAAATATTATTTACCAGTCTCGCATATTTTAAAACAAACAATAAACCAGAGCAGTCAAAGGTTGATGCCAAGTAATAGGTAAATGGAAGAAAAGAAGATAAATAGTTCTACTGAGGTACATGTAAAAAGTATGTTCACAAGATTTTTCAACGGACTCGAAAGATGTGGGACAGAATTCAAAATGATTTGAAGAACACTGGTGATGGTATAAAACCTATATATATTGTTCATATATCAACGAGACACATTTATTCAATGGGTATAAACCCTGTATATCTTGCATACACCAATGAGACACATCTATTCGATGGGTATCAACCCTATATATTGTTCATACACCAATGAGACACAGTTATTCGATGGATATATACCCTAAATAACGTACATTTACCAATGAGACACATTTATTCGATGGGTATATACCCTGTAAAACGTTTATACATCAATGAGACACTTATTCAATGGGTATAAAACCCTATATATAACGTACAAAAACCAATGAGACACAGTTATTCGACGGGTATAAACCTATATAACGTACATTAACCAATGAGACACATTTTTTAATGGGTATAAACCCTATATATCGTTCATACACCTAAAAGACACAGTTATTCGATGGATATATACCCTATAAAACGTTTATACATCAATGAGACAGTTATTCAATGGTTATAAAACCCTATATAACGTACAAAAACCAATGAGACACATTTATTTAATGGATATAAACCCTATATATCGTTCATACACCAATAAGACACAGTTATTCGATAGATATATACCCTATAAAACGTTATATACCACTGAGACACATTTATTCGAGATATATACCCTATAAAACGTTTATACATCAATGAGACACCTATTCAATGGGTATAAAACCCTATATTTAACGTACATACACCAATGATACACATTTATTTGATGTGTTTATACCCTATCAAACTTTCATACACCAATGAGACTGTTATTCGATGGGTATAAATAAAACTTTCATACATCAAAGAGACAGTTATTCAATGGGTATATACCCTAAGCAACGTCCATTCACCAATGATACACATTTATTCGATGTGTTTGAACCCTACAAAACTTTCATACACCAATAAGACAGTTTTTCGATGGGTGTATATCCTATAAAACGATTATTCATCAATGAGACATGGTCATTTGATGGATATGTTCCATATAAAACGTTAATACACCAATAAGACATCAACGACCCAGACCTACCGTGCACTCCACCACATACATAGCCCGCAAGAATAGAATCCTAAGAGGCAATGCAAGCAGACATCTTGGCAGAACGGTCTGATAATCTGTACTAGCCACAACATGGCAGTCAGAGTATGATGAAAGCCAAATGACACAGACCCAAATCTGCAAATAGGTATATCAGTCCCCAATATCCAGAGAGGATAGCTGGACATTAAAACACACATACCATCAAGACAGTTATTATATAGGTATAAACCCTATATACCAATCAGACAGTTATTCATTGGGTATAAAGCCTATATAAGGTTGATATACCAATGAGACACAGATATTCGATGGGTATAAACCCAATATAACATTCATACAACAATGAGACAACCTTTTCTCCACTATTTCTTCGTCTGTGGAATCCTTTCAGATTTTACCCCAACACTGTTTTGTATACATGAAGGGTGATAGCATATTTTTTGTTTTGAAAGGGAAGCAACTCCTTACTTTCCCCATAAGGTAACTAACCCTATATTTTTTAGGACAACCTATATCAAATATACCTAGTCACCATGTACCGGTAGTCTATAGGGGTAAGATAAAATGTTCATACACCAGTGAGACAGAGTTATTTGATTGGTATAAACTCTATACACCGTTTAAACACCAATGAGTTACAGATACAGTAATTTTTTTAGCCCTTTATAGCTGGTTGTTTACTTTGAGCCAAGGCTCCATGTTGAAGGCCATACCTTGACCTATAATGGTTTACTTTTATAAATTGTTATTTAGATGGAAAGTGGTCTCATTGGCATTTATACCACATCTTCCTAAATCTATTAAAAGGGTATAAACAATTCATAGGAATAAAAAAGAGAAAACATTTTAAGCTTATGACAAAGTTCAACCTTACAATGACAGCAAACATCCTTGTTTAAAGCTTCAATTTAAATGCACATATACCATGACTATGTCTTGTAACGGAAGTTTTCATATACTAAAATCTATATAATTGAATATGAATGAATAAGTTTATTTGGAAAAATAAATTTACATGCCATTGCAATCAAAACATATATTACATATATGACACAATAATAAATAGCAGAAAACAACATAAATGATACAATGTTAAGTAATAATTTGACATCTTGTTTTCCATGCTGAATTAAGATAATTACATAATTTCATAGTCAAGTGTTTTAAAGTCATAAGAAACGAGTGACCGGTGAAAAATAATGTTCTTCCAATTCTTAAACCAATGCATACAAACATCATAAACTTAGTCTTCTGTGCTCGAATTTATCATTTTTTTCGTGTAAATTTCGTATAATCGTCAATTTTTTTTTTCAATCGGTCAGTGTTGTGAAAATATGGCAGGTAATTAAAGTTCGTGTTTTGAAGCCGAAGTTTAACGATTGTCACCTGTTTGTCAACAATTGACGAAAAATAAACAAAAAAGCATGGAAATTGAGCACTTGTTTAACATGTAAATTCAGATAAAAGTTTATTTTAAGGACATCCATGCGTATTGCGGTCACCGGATTTTTACGAGATGGGTCACACTGAGGTCACCTTGCATACGGAAAATATATCGGGGGAATTGCTTGCTGGAAGGAAGCAATTCAAATAAAGAAAACTTCTTCTAAATATGAATAAATTAAAGAATTTTCTTCAGAAAAAAGTATATGTACATAAGTTTTACAATGAAAACTATCCATTGAGTTATAAAAAACATATGCATTATTTTTTTTTGATTTGAGGTTTCTTATGACTTTAACAAATATATTTTCAAATATAATATAATGAAAACATAAGTCATATATGTTATCAATTATTGAGTTCCAAACAAGTTTTTTTGTGATAAATTAGAGCATCATTTTTAGCTATTAAGGATTAATATTTTAATTTTATAGCCAAGAGTTTTAACAATTATATTTTCAATAATAATATAATGAAAAAATATATCAAAGATATGTTATCAATTACTGAGTTCAAAAAAAGTTTTGTGAGATAAATATGAACATCATTTTTAGGATTAATATTTGCAAATAAACTAGAGGCTCTTAAGAGCCAGTGTCGCTCACCTTGGTCTATGTGCATATCATAAACGTAGGACACAGATGAATTCATGAGAAAATTGTGTTTTGGTGATGTGTTTATAGATCTTACTTTACTGAACATTTTTGCTGCTGACTATATCTATAATGAACTTGTCCCAGGAGTTAACTCATTTTGTAATAATTGACAAAATTGATGGAAATTGTTAAAAATGGACAATAAAGGGAAATACAAAAAAGTCATAGGATCAAAATGGTCAATTACCCCCTTAAGGAGTTATTGCCCTTTATTGTCAATTTTTAACAATTTTCATAAATTTTGTCAATTTTGTCAAGGGGACAATTGACCATTTTGGTCATGTTGACTTTTTTGTAGATCTTACTTTGCTGAACATTATTGCTGTTTACAGTTTATCTCTATCTATAATAATATTCAAGATAATAACCAAAAACGGAAAAATTTCCTTAAAATTACCAATTCAGGGGCAGCAACCCAACAAAGGGTTGTCTGCTTTATCTGAAAATTTCTTAGCAGATAGATCTTAATCTGATAAACAATTTTACCCCTTTTCAGATTTGCTCTACATGCTTTGGTTTCAGAAATACAAGTTAAAATCTACATTTTACCCCTATGTTCTATCTTTAGCAGTGGCGGCCATCCGTTTGGTTTGCCCTGTCACCAGACACATTTTTGAAACTAGATAACCCAATGATGGTTGTGGCTAAGTTTGGTTAAATTTTGCCCAGTAGTTTTAGAGGGAAAGATTTTTATTAAAGTTAATGACGACGGCTACAAGTGATGAGAAAAGCTCAATTGGCCCTTTAGGCCACGTGAGCTAAAAAGTTGATATAAAGAGATTATATATCATAAAAAATTTTTAAAATATATATATATGCCACTTTAAATATAGATTTAGTCAACAGGTTTTGCAACAAATATCTACAGATAAACGTTTTTTGAAGAAGAAAAAAATGAAAATGGATGTCACAATGATATGCAGTGATCAACATGGAATGATATAAAGTTGTCAACATGAGATGATTGACAGTGGTCAGCTGGTTTATGTCTCGTGAGAACCAGTTCAGCCATGAGCTTGTTTACTTCTTCTTTTTAACATAGAACTTGTATATAAACCTAAAATTAATAAGAACAAAATGTTAAATCGTTTGAATCAGTTTGAAAACTTTTTCACTATAATTCAATTTATATACCAATTTCACATTTCAACATGTATTCCTTTTAATCTTCATGAATGATACTAGAAGTTTACAGGTCAACAGAATTTTCTTATATTGAAATTTCATCTGAAATCAGTACTCTGTGGACCATGACAATGCCCTTTTAAGGTGGTACATAACACAACAGGGAGATAACTCTGTTAAATCTGCTGAATGTTTAAATCACTATTTATTGTTGTTAAATATTAAGCTTTTGAATGATCAAATTTTATGTGTGTCAAACTGCTGTAAATCTATTGAGTTTTTTCCAATAAATTGTGTGGTTCACGTTTTTTTTAAATTTTTATATTTTGGTCAAAGGTTCAAAGTAAACATTTTGTCAAAATTTAAAGAAAATCAAACAAGCCAAATCAATTTTAGCCAAGGGCTTTGGTACCACCTTAATATAATATTTCATCACCAGTAGAACTGTAAAACAAAAAGTGTGGCATACTGTTCAAAGAAGAAATCAAGTTTTGGCTATTTACAACAAAAACAAAATACGCAATATTTGTATAACTTGTGTTTCTTCTCATTTTAGTGTTCATTTGTAGTGATCTGAGTCAGCATTATTTAATATATGTTTGTTCTTTCACTTACATCGAAATCCATATCCAGGTCTTTAACCTGCAAATTTGTGTAGTATTCAATGCTGAAATAAAAAAAAAATATTATAAGTATGCAATGTTAAATAAATTGAAGGTACCACAATGCAAAATACTGTTCCAATAGTCTAAGACTTATCTCTAAATGGTGTACATAAAAATAAACTTACATTCATCAAAAATATAGAAAAAACTTATAGAAATATTTTGGTAAAATTTCCATAGAAATGAAGTACTTAGAAATATTTTGGTAAAATTTCCATAGAAATGAAGTACTAAGTATTGAAAATTTTATATTTGGGTAAATTAGACTGGATAAAGGGAGAGTTTTTTAACGAGAGCTAGGTAGTTTTAATCTTTTCTGTTAAAACTCTCCTTTTTGCAGGCAATCACATCAACATGGTAAATCATCCTGCAAGCTAAAGGTTGCTGCAGTGACACCCATGCATTTATCATGAACCAACTGTCCACAAATGGTACATTCCACCTAGCCTGGGGTTATAACCTTGTGATTGCTGTCCATAAAACAGCATAACTGAAGGCCAAAAAGCGCACAATCCGCAATACTGATTCCATAAGGTCCCAATGAGCAGACATCTGGAACCTCATTGTAGATAGAGTTGACTATGTTTGTACCTGTTATTTGTACAATAGTTAGCTGATTGCAGGATGAAGTGAGGCCTACACCTTTTATATCTTACATATGTCTTGGCTTGGTAGGCATCAAAACCAAGTGTAAAGATGATAGTCTAGCTGAGAATGTTAATGGTGGCACAATCAGCTGCTGTACTGCTGGTATTTTTTGCAGTGCTGTTGTATTGGACATGAAAACAATGGGAAACAACAATGGGAAACAGCTGAAACAAAAATAACAAAGCTATAGTTAATATACATAGGTAGCAAAATTAAAAACAGAATACTTGGTCTACTATTTCATGCATTGATCATCAAAAAAAGTTGACCAGTAATCATATACAGAACAGAACTATAACTATTTGCTTTAAGGAAATATGTGCATTTTTTATTCATTATTTTGTACATAAATCAGGCTGTAAGTTTTCTTGTTTGAATGGTTTTAGATTTGTCATTTTGGAGCTTTTATAGCCCATTATGCAATATGGACTGTACTTAATGTTGAAGATTTGGCTGGGACCTGTAGTTGTTAAATAATGTGTGTTAAATAAATGTGTAATTTTGTCTTTTGTGGAGCGTAATCTCATTGGAAATCGTACTACATTTCCTCATTTTCATATTAATATAATTTTTAAACATTTAAATCATAAAAAATATTTTGAGAAACTTTATACTTACTTCGGGTCCCTGTATGGATATTGAATAGTCGAGACCAGCTCTTTTCTGCATCCATACTCTACTTCCTCTGCTGTTGAGGCTGCAATCACCTGCTGCAGGGTAGATTTAACCCACAGGTCAGTTTTCTCTTTGAATTCTTCTACAATCTTAAGAGAAATATTACAAGAATACCATTAGAATAAATATACCTTTCTATAGGCAAAAAAAAAGAATTAACATTGCCAAGCATAGATAACCCCTTAATGGTAACCTGTGATTTACATAATTTTTTTATGCATATCCTTTTGGTTTACATTTGTATACTTATGTGCTACTCTTTTATCATACTACATTATAGTGAAATTGATTGAAGCACCAGATTGTGATCATATGAATGGTTTGTGAATTGCAATTATAAATATTTTTAAATAAACAGGTCTTAATGTTGAATTTTATACTTGCTTTATATTGATTTAACAATTTAAGAGAACTGTTTAACAAAATAACGTTTCCAGTCATAAGATTTATGAAGGAGCAACAATTCTGAAATTAAATTTTTAACTAAAACGTTTGTAAATTAGTTTTCAAACAGATTTTTAACATCCTACTAATCAATCTAAATTTTGATTTGACAATCAATTAAAAAAGTTTCTTTCATTTGAATAAAGAGTAATAATAATGGTGCTTTATACCTTGATTAAAGTACAACTCAATCTAAAATTTGTAATCCTTTATCTTCCATGCAATTACTTTGTACACAAAAAGAGTCAACAATGAATCTTTTGAAGGGAAAGGAAAAATAAAAAAAATATATATTGTATTCTTACATATTTTGGAAATGATACCATATTATCCACCATTTCAACACTTCAGCCAGCTTCAGTACCACAGCCGTATCTTCATTTCTATAGAGGATAATGGACACTGCATTATAAATGCAACTTTCATTTGCTGTGAACTGGTAAGCTGTTCATTCCCCTATGGAAAGTGGTATACAGTCTTTATACCTAAAAAAACCAAAAAAAACCATCTCTAATATTACCCGATTTCAAAAGAATATTAACTATAAACAAAGTAAAATAAACAAGGATGTAGTTCTAATCTTAATGCATGATTTAATGTAGGCTATGAAAAATTATTTTAAAATCTGCAGTTACATGTATGTTATCAACTCAAATTATATGCCTACTAGATGAAGGGATGGATGCACATACGAACAAATGAACAGACAGACGAACGAACAGACGGATGGAAGGACGCACAGACCAGAAAACATAATGCCCCTCTACTATCGTAGGTGGGACATAAAAACATTTCAGACATGTTTCCTTTAATATATTTGTAATTTATGATGTCATCCTGAACATGCATGAATTTTTTCAATCAATCAATCATTTTGTTTTGTGTTAATGGTATTTTTTTTGCATGTACCCAACATTTATGTTTTTACTGGCCAATTTACAGCTTCTTTTTTCTGTACAGTGAACTTAACTTAAAGATGAAGGCCATGACAGTAGCCTCTATGTGTTTTTTGTTTAAAATAAACTTCAATTTGTGCATTCTAAAATATTCAATGTTATTTTTTACCTCTTCCATGAAAATTGAGTGTATATTTTCTCTTTTCTTTTATTTTATAAAATATCCTTCAATCTTAAAATGTTTTCAGTGCATCTACTTTTATATAAAAAGAACACACATATTTGGTAATAAAAACAAAAACATAATAAAAAATTTGTAAGGGTTCCGCGGAACCCAGTGTCTAGCCTACTTTTGCTGTAAATTGCAAGCTCAACAAAATTGAGGGAACAAATCAATAAAAATATTCCGTTTGATACTATCTTTTGATTGTAAGAAGCTTCTGTCCAAGTTTGGTAAAAATCCAGGATAGTTTATGAATCTAATAAATGTTTTAAAAACTTTAACTGCAGACTGGATGTAATGTTAACTGGAAGAAAAACTAAGTCCATTTATAAGTAAAATACAGATACACAGCAGGGCTTCCAAAACGGTCATATATTCCGGTCATTTGTATAATGTCCGGTAAAAGACCGGCTGGGAAAAGCATGAAACGGTCATATACTTTTTAGTTTTCAAGGCTTTTTCGGTCATTTTAATATAATTCACGATCTTTTTGACCCAACATTTTGCCTTTAACAGCCATACATTTCCGGTCATAAAAGTGACATGTTGATTAATTACTATCAAAACAACCCTTACTTCAATACTTTCTAATTTTAATCACGGCTAATTAGTTGTTGGACAGCTGAAAACTACCTGTTCAGGTGACAGGTAAACTAATTTTAGTACCGGACATCGTATAAATTAATCTGTCCATTCACAATTACTTTCGTACATTTCAGCGGTTTGTATCTAATTGATTTAGTCCAAAAGATCAAATTTATAATAAATTCATTCATAAACTTGATTTCTTGAAACATTTAAAAAGGTTTTACATGAAAAAATCGTCAGAACTACGTTGTATGAACAAGAACACGTGTGCGCATGTGCAGAGGTGGGAAATTCAATTATGCATCCTACATTTCTTCAAAATTCTAAAACTATCATTGATACCTGTACCTAATGTTCATTTAAAGTATTTTGTTGAAGAAATAACGTGGAAAGAGCTTCTTTGCTCAGTCGTGCTATGAAACGTACACGGATTTTACGTATCTGTTTATGGTCCATGTTTTACCATTGTCAAGTCAACATCCGGTTTTGAAAAATGTGACTTTAAAAACGAAAATAAAGTTCTTGACAACGTCATTATGCACAATTAAAGAGTCTAATGCAGATATGAGCACGCTGATGTGCACACTTTGAATGATGCAATGCCAATTTTAACAGTTTATGTCAGAACATCAAATTCATATCAAAGTAAAGTTTAATATTGTTTTTAATCTAATGTCAATCATTGGGATGGCCATCTGATTACCATAATTGCCTTTTGTGACTTAGTCTTGGGGATTAAAATTCGGATCAGATATAAAATGTCCGGCTGGCTCAGAAAAATTTTGGAAGCCCTGATACACAGGTACAAAATATTAACAAAATTTCCTTCTAGATACTAGCTTTTGATCATAAACAAGCTTCTGTCCAAGTTTGGTACAAATAAAATTAAAAATAGTATAAGAAAGTTATCAAAATTTTTAAAAATTTAACCACAGAGTGAATGTGTTGCTGGCAGAAAATCTAAGTCAATTTAAAGTAGATTACGGAAAAAATGGATTTATCGTTTTACAAAATTTACTTTTGGATACTATCTTATGATCATAAACAAGCTTCTGTCCAAGTTTGGTACAAACCAAGGATAGTTTAAGAAAGTTATTAAAATTTAAAAAACTTTAACCACAGAGTGAATGTAATGTTTTCCCGCAGAAAAACTAAGTCCATTTATAAGTAAAATACGGAAACAATGGAATTTCATTTTCACAAAATTTCCTTCTGATACTATCTTATGATCATAAACAAGCTTCTGTCCAAGTTTGGTACAAATAAAATTAAAAATAGTATAAGAAAGTTATCAAAATTTTTAAAAATTTAACCACAGAGTGAATGTGTTGCTGGCAGAAAATCTAAGTCAATTTAAAGTAGAATATGGAAAAAATGGATTTATCGTTTTACAAAATTTACTTTTGGATACTATCTTATGATCATAAAAAAGCTTCTGTACAAGTTTGGTACAAACCAAGGATAGTTTAAGAAAGTTATTAAAATTTAAAAAACTTTAACCACAGAGTGAATGTAATGTTTTCCCGCAGAAAAACTAAGTCCATTTATAAGTAAAATACGGAAAAAATGGAATTTCATTTTCACAAAATTTACTTCTGGATCCTATCTTATGATCATAAACAAGCTTCTGTCCAAGTTTGGTAGAAATCCAGTTTGGTTTAAGAAAGTAATTAAAATTTCAAAAACTTTAACCACAGAGTGAATATTTGTGGACGCCGCCGCCGACAAAGACGACGACGGAATGTAGGATCGCTTAGTCTCGCTTTTTCGACTAAAGTCGAAGGCTCGACAAAAATAATACTTAATATCTCCTGTTGCTGTAACAGTTAAAGACTTCTTTAAAAATAATTTGACAGTTCATTAGATTTTCTGTATCATGTTGTTAACCAAGCTTTAAACAATTAGGTATGCTCTGAGTAGTTATCAATTATTAAATAAACTTATTCTAAAAGGATAAAAATTTAACACTTAAGGAGGCTCGCGGGTACAAAAATTTATACGTGAAAAGGATATACATTATAATTTCTTATTATTGTCATTTGATGAACTTTGGTCAACCACATTCAAAATTGTATGTGAGCAAATCAGTATGTTTTAACACGTCGTGTGTCATATAGCGTAACAACAATTCAGATCAAAATTTTAAATTGTCGTTTGGTACCGACTACTTACATTTAAGATGACATTAGGGAACCAATCTGTTTAGAAATACTCCTTTATTGTGATACAATATATACCTTCTGAATAAACATTCGGCTATATGATGAGGTAACAGCTTCACAACATCATCTTAGGGTATTACCAAATTCCCTTCAAGATCACGATCTATCCTTCCATCTAACTGTAAACCCCAAAAAAAAAGAAAATTAATTAAAGTATGACCAGGTTAACTTTAAAGATAATCAAGGGGTCGTCATCACGAAATTTCTATGAAATTGGGTTTGAATTATTAAACTATGATCTCATCTGAAATATTCAATAAAACCGATCATGTTTCGCTAAGAAATGTAACGACTGTTCTTGGTTAGGAGAAAAAATAAAATTTTATTTTTTACACTATTAGTTATAACTTTATGATATGGTACAAAATTTAATAAAAATAAATTGATAAGGTTTGGCCCCAGATGACTTTTAAAATATCTATTTCATTGAAAAAGGTCCAAATAATCTCCCTTTGATGCAAAAATGCATTTTTTGGCAATAAAACTGAAATATCTTTTTTTTAACTCATGGGTGACCTATATTTTTTATTATTGTTTTCAAATAAGCTGTACACAAACCAAATAATTTAAAAATTTAAGAGATTTATGTAATTAATTTCTTTTTTTATTTCGATATTACCTCTATTTCTCCTATTAGTACAACAGAAAAAAAGGACAAATCCAGTGTAATTCATTGGTTGTCTTCTGATAACATATTTGTATATTGTTTTGTACAGGAATTTTATGTTTATCATTTGTCATTTCAGGGACTTTCATGGCTGGATAAGGGTATGGGTGTTGCTCATTGTTGGATATAGAAAAGTGAACTATAGTTGTTAACTACTATATCATTTGGTCTCTTTTAAATATATACAATGAATAACTTTAATTATTTGTGAAAAAATAAAAGTTCCTTAACCTAAACAGACATAAAAAACAACCTGTAATGAATTATCTTCATATCGAACATGTGTTTACCCCTCTGGTTCTTGCCCTTTCTCCTGTCCTGTCTTGAAAAATTATGCCCCCTTGTTCTTTATCGGTCTCCTGCATTTCCTTGTCCCCTTCTCATATTTTTTTAAGGCTCTATTGGATCATGGTTGACAGTTTCTACACATTCTTCTTCAGTACCATTTATATACTAAAAGATATTCAATAGCAATTTGCATTACGACTGATTGATGCGACTACAAAAGTTGATGGTGTAAAAGATGAGTAAAATAATGAGTATTATTTGTAACACTGTCTATCAAAAGATTATGCCCATGGAATAGACCAATTCTGAAAGAACAATTAAACCCAAAGAGCCTGTATCTTAAAAAGAAATATGTAAATATCATAAATATAGGCAAAACATTACAAAGGATTAAATACCAAAGGGAAAAGATATGGGTCATTATGCTGATGTTTTCTAGGCCAAAGTCTTTCAATCCTAGAATGTATATAAACTGCAACCAAGTGCAAAAAATGTCATGAAAACAGGCAAGCCAATAAGCTGCATCATATCCTCCTTTATCAAGGTTAAATAGAAAGTTATTACATCCTATCAGTAAGTCATGTAAGTTATAATGGTAAACCATTAAAAATGTGCTATCTAAAAATGTTTACAAGTTACAAGGATATAACAATGAAAACCATACATTATTAATATTAAAAAAAGGAAAATACATAAAAATAAATTGTGTCATACTAGATAGAGAAGTGATTGGTTTAGCTGATTTGGATATCAGCGATCTCATGATGCCAACATGCAAATCATAGACGTTAGTTTCCAGCACAGAAGAGTATGGTATTGATACAATATTATTGTCTGCAGCCTGATCTGGAGTTTTGTCTGCCTCTGAAAAACAAGCACTGTATCAGTATCATAAAAATATGGTTTAACAGCTCTAATTACAATATGCCACTTGGTTTTCCCTTCAACTAAAAAGACTCAACTCACCAAACATTAATATTAATGCATCTATTTGCGGATAGTTGTCTCATTGGCAATCATACCACATCTTCTTTTTTATATATTCTGTAGGTTTACCATTAAACTGCATGCCAAAAAGTATATCTTTTACGTCTTTGTCACATGCTAATTTTGAACAAACATATACTTCATCTGTACTGAACCTGAATAAAATAGAAAAACATATATATCTATTCAATATATCAACATTTGCTGTTTAAATCTATCTCAGTTTAATAAGTTAAAACTCGAAAAGCAAAGAAACTCTTAAGTACAAATGTATTTAAATGTAAAATTTAAATAAAGAAAGTTGAATTTATAAATAGCACAGGTCTACTGAAATTATTACATTTAAAAATTTACCATATATATGTCTATTTCATTTATCATATTTTAACTCTAAAATAGATCTTTCTAACAAGTGGATGTTTGTTTGTTTTTAATGAGATTTTTGCAGAGAAACTCTCAATAATCTATCAATATTTTTTCAGGGTCGATTACTTTTACTATGGTTAATAAGTCCATTTAATGTAATAATACATGTAGTAATATTTGTTTAAGACATGGCATGATAAAAATTTATCAGAGAAAAATTGTCTCAAATATATGATTACAGATACATACCAGTTGATACAACATGCACAATGGCATTATTAACAACAGCCATACAAATAATAGCATATCCTGGATGTTTATCTTTGAAATTCTCCACCTAAAAGTATAATATGCTAAATTTAAGTAATCAAGAGTGATACTAAGGAAAATTATATAAGAAAAAAACACTTTTTACATTTATAAAAAACAAGAATGTGTCCCCAGTACACGGATGCCCCTGGGCACTATCATTTACTATGTTCAGCGGACCGTGAAAATGGGGGATAATCTCTTACTTGGCATTAAAATTAGAAAGATCATATTAAATGGAACATGTATACTAAGTTTCAAGTTGATTGGACTTTAGCTTCATTAAAAACTACCTCTACCAAAAACTTTAACCTGAACCTAACTGGGACAGATAGACGAATGGACAAAAGAACGAACAGACGGATGCACAGACCAGAAAACATAATGCCCATAAATGGGGCATAAAAATAATATTTGAATAACTGTAAAATACCTGTAATAAGTTATTTTGAATTTTGAAAGCACTTAAAATAAATTTAAACAGTGATCAATATTCCATATAAAATACACTATGAATATACTACATGTACTAAGTAGCATAATGTAGGATAACTAGAGACAACTTTAATTTTTTAAATATATAATCTCTAATTCAACAGATTTTTCTCTCTCTCATAAAGTATATACAAGTACTATAAACATCACCATGATTTATCTGCTACTCATGTATTTCCATTTTATGAAAAATAATATGTAAATAAATATGCACAAATTAAAGTTTTCACACATATAGGACTAAAACATTTTAATTGGCTTGACCGACTATGTAAAGTTACTAAATTTAAGTCAAAATAGAATCTTAAAGAACTAAATACACAAAACATTATAGTTTTCTTTTCAACACTTGGGAAATTGACATCTCTGAAATCTTTACAGAATTAGAAAAATGATGCAGCTTGTATTATTATTTTCAGACTGGAATAAAACTAAATGATATTATAACATGTAAAGCATGTTAAATATATATGAATACATATATAACATACCGGTATATATATATATATATATGGACTGGACCTCGACCAAGACTAAACTAAGAAAATTGTGTGTACGCTTACTATGTAAACTTTATAGACTTGATGAGAATCGTCTCCTAAGTAAGATTTTGGAGATGGTCATCCAGAAGAAGAAAAGGTTGGACTTTGAGGTGAATAAAATTGTGGACAAGGTGGATAGTAATATTGTTGTACAGGACATTGGCGTTTCTGTGAACAATGCAATGCAAGTGGTCCATGAAAAACTCATCAACTTGGCCAATGTAGAATGGCGAAATGAACTTTTAAATGATAAAGGTTAATGGAAACAAACTTCATACCTATCGACTTTATAAGGACAATGTTAATGTTGAAACATTATACCAGAATAAACATTCCAAAATATCAGAGACGATGCATGGCAGTGTTTCGCGCTGGCTCGTTGTCGCTAGCCCTGGAGACCGGGCGTTACTCCAGGCCGCCTACTCCGCTAGACTTTGTAGATACTGTGAACTAGATGAAATAGAAACAGAAAAAGAATTTCTAATGACATGTCCATTATATTCAGATTTGAGATATGACTTTTTACTTGAATGCGTTGAATATATTGAAAATTTTAACAGTATGAATTTAAATGATCAACAGGTTAATAGCATGAACTGCGAAGAAATACAGCAATATTTTTGTAAGAGTTTGCATAAATTCTTTTTACGTCGAAAACTTTTCACTTTTAACTAGTGTTAAAACAAGATTAAGGTTAACCTGATTTTTTTCTTCTTTAATTTTAAGTTATAACTTTATACTGAAGTATTTTTATTTAATGGATTGCAATTTTATTAACTGTGATAGATCTAGTAACATTATTTTACTTTATTTTTATTCATTACTTTTTAATCGCCAAGTTTATTTTGTTTTTACTCAACAGATAACGTATTTGTAAATTAGTGTCAATACAGATTTTTATAAGAATTTAGTGTAAATATAGAGTTTTGAAAGTGTCTCATAAGTCAATTTTATGGGTGGGTATTGATTGAATGTTTTATGTGATGATATGTATATTGTGTACTTCATTATGACAATCAATATGTGACACTATAAAATTTTTTTTTTTATCTTATCTATATATCAAACAGGTACATATCATAAATTGAAGTGTAATGTATCATAATTATAGTATCCTTCGTAAGAATTATTGTTAGCTATCATTCAAATAATTGATATAATTTTTTATTTTTAAAGAACTACAGTCTACTACATGTTTTACATCATTATTTTTTTACTGTAAAACAATTCCTTTACCAATTACCAATTTGATTCTGTAACTACACACTTTTTAAACAAATAACTTCCCTTGGTCAATCGTAATCTGGTATTTGACCACTCAGCTTAAGTTGAAAGTGATATATTAGCGTTTTAACAAATTTTTATTGAAAAATAACTTGCTATCAAAAGTGTTTAGCTTAACACAAAGTAAAATGTTTTCAAATGATTCAAAAAACTTAATGGTTACCCACAAAATGCACAGATATGTTTGCTTTTTCTACTAGATCTCCATTGTCATTAAACATTAATATCCTCCTAAGGGAGGCAACCAAAAAAGTAGTCTCTCCTTACAGGAATTGGAAAACAGACTAATGGTTCATGGTCTTGTTTCTTTGTGGTATAAGAGTCTATGAAGTGTTATTTACAGATTTATAGGTCCATGGTCTCATGTGTAATATGTATTTATGAGACCATAGCATGTTATTTACTGTCTATTTGGTCCTTAGTCTCATGTTTCTTTGTGGTTTAAAAGTCCAAGATATGTTTAGGTCCATGGTCTCACGTGTAATATGCATTAATGAGACCATGTCATGCCATTTACAGTTTTGTTTGGTCCAGGATCTTATGTTTATTTGTGGTTTAAATGATATGCTTATGACAGATATATAGCATGTACATGAATAGGTCCTTGGTCTCATGTGTAATATGCATAAAATGAGACCATGGCATGTTTTTGAGTCTAATTGATCCAGGGTCTATCTTTATTGTGGTATAAGAGTCCATGATGTGTTAATAACATGAATTATGTCTACGGTCTCATGTGTTAATAGATGTGTTAATTATAAGTCCATGGTCTCATGGGTTATATGTATAAAAGAGATCATGGTGTGTCTAATTGATCCATGGTCTTCTGTTTCATTGTAGTTTGAGCCCATGATGTGTTGATAATAGCTACATAGGTCTTCTGTTTTATTATGGTCCATGATGTGTTAATAACATACATATTGTATGTATAGGGCCTTGGTGACATGTGTAATGTGTATAAAAGAAACCATGACATGACAATTCATTGATGACTAAGTTTGTATCCGTATGTAATTACCTTACTAGGAAATAAGTTTCTCAGAATTTAATTATAAATTAAAGTGTAACAATGCAGCCAAGAATTTTATTTAATTTATATAAATTGGCAAGTATTCTGTATTTAATTTTAATGGATATACATAAATTTTAATATATATAAAATATATATATCTCGTTCATTAATGTATCATATACATATCATACATGAAAATAGGGCGAATGAACGGACTATCACATGCTTTTATTTTGACTAAGTTACGCTATCAGCATCCCCCTTTTTAAGAAGTACAAAATAAGAAGTAAAACAGTAATTATTAGTTCATCACAAATAACTCCAGTACTGCTGTATTGTAACAAAAATATAGAATTACTTTAAAAGTTAAAAAGTAATAAAAACTTTTAATATTTTCTGTAAAGAAATATCGTATCGTAATTCGGAATTTACAATCAAATTGAAACATCTGCGTTTCTGGTTTCTATTCAGACTCGCAAGATGCATGTTGCATAGCATGGATTTGCTGGATAAAGTCATTAAAAACCTTTTCATTTGACAATGTTTGCTTAACAAATCTTTTAAACCTTTTACATAACCTGGCCTTTTTACCTGTACTTCTCGTTTTGTCGTTGCTGCAAACCAGCCATACCGGTAATGGGTACATGACTTCTGAATTTGACAGTGTTCGTGAAAAATAAGCTCCACATGATTTTTAACAATAACCAAAAATAGCAAGAAAACTACATGGAGACCTTCATGATAGATATTGGTCATTCTCGACTAAGGTAAAGGGAGGGGGCATGAGGGCTCGGCCTTTGAAGGGTTACAAACGGCAATTATTGAAAATATATATACATGTACTTTTATATCTAGTATTTATAATGAAAATTCAAATAAATATAATTTAAATAAGCAATGAATTAGCATGTTCACCTATCCTTATGTGGAGGGATGAAATAATTTCGATCGCGCTACACTGTACGGCGTAGATACGGTTTATGATTGTGAAAGTTCCTCCATCGTTCAATTTTCATCCATGAACATTGATGGAGATCCCTGTATCAGGGCTAAGAAACTCAGTGTGAATGTACCTCGGGCGAACATGTAATCAGGGCGAACAATCCCGATACCTGGTTTGATACCCCTCCCCATAATATTTCATTAAATTTAGTTCCACATAGTCTGTACTCAGAGTATTTTTTGGCATGTAAATAAAGCCATATTTGTCCGTTTGTTATGATGAACCTTAAATTTGAAGACATTTGAAGGAGTATAATGACATCATGTAAGTCACCTAATTTCTAAGATATTATTAGTGAAACAGATAATGACAAGAATATTCTTTCGGTAGCCATCAAAATGATTTGACGATTTTCGACCAGCACTGGTAGACCTATTTGGCAAATGACCGCGATTTTTGGCAAATCTCCGCGGAACGGATAATAAATAAAGGTTTATCGTAAATTTTCCGTTTTACAGAATATTTTGCGGTTCTCCGGAGATTTTCCGTGTCTCAGGGAATTATCCGTTTGTCCGATTAAACTGGTGTGTATTGAGTCAGTGATAGAACCAGTGATGCGTGAGCGACGGTTATTAATAGATCGTTGTATAATCCGTTATCTGTGAGCAGCGGTTATTAATAGATCGTTGTGATTATATACACTGTTTACAGTCAGATAAAAATAACCGTCTTATTACCCTTTTCAGTCGAGAAATAAAAATCGGTGGTTTTGATATTAAAGTTACTTGCAATTTAAATATCGAATTTAGTTCAATAAAGAATAATCTATTTAAATGTGACCAATGAACAGGAAAATGCACGTGGTAACTTTGCAATACTACAAATATGTTCACCTGACAAAATTCTTCTTTATTGTCATGTTAAGATAAATCAGTTCCTGTAAAAACAGTAAAAACAGGGTCTTAATTACTGCAGATGCCGTAATCCGACATAATGTCATACTCATTTGACACTTGTCTACTGTGAGTAACACCTGCTGTGATATTTTTGCAATACAACATGGACAAGCGGAAGGTCGTAAATCAATCTGTTGATCCGAATTTAACTTTACCTGTGCAGATATTTATTTATGGAGGATATCATAGATACATGTAATAAATTGTATTGTATTCAACAGAGATAATTTAAATACACAATTTAATTTATTAAGACATATTTGCAGGTATACATTGAACATGTTTATTCCAACCAAGAAGGTTTGATATTGAATGTTTTTTTTTTTTTTTATCAAACTTCGATCTGATCAGTCTCGTAGATTATAAACGAGTAATACGTTTATAGTTACACATTGTTACTCTTCTAACTCTTCTGACGTCTTTTTCTTTGTGCTATTAAAAATTAAAAACCTCACAATTTTCCACATCAGATCGACATTTATATATATATGAATACTGGAAATCTTTTTTTCCGTCCGACACCACGCTCCCCACAAGAGCCCCAAGATATAATCATACCTGTCAATCACTAGCCTCAAGTTGAACATTTTGGTCAGCCTTCCTCGTGCTTTCAATTATGACATCGTTGCGAATTTTTTTTTTTTAAATTGACATGTGAATTCTGTATAGAATGGCTCTCATTTTATTTAGTGTTATTTTACAATGTTACTATTGTATAAAGATTGATTGTACTTGTTGAGAGATGAGACTTTAATAAAACATTGAATTGAATTGTGAAAAGAATAAAGTGATGGGAAGTTTATTTTACGACCTATCAGAACTTCTTGTGATTCTAAAAAGATTTTTCTTAGGCCGCATTTTTTTCTAACAAGAATTTTGTAAACGTCGCGTGTGTTACTGTTTTCTAAACGCTACACGAGTAGAAACAAATACATCTTTTGATAAATCTTTAATGACCCTGTTTGAATTTTCAGTAATGCATGCAAATGTTGTTGGTAACCAGACTTTTTTACAAACGTAGAAACAAATACTTCGTTTAATCAGGTTGAAGTTACAGTACATTCCGTGACATGGTCTGAAAAATGTCGCAGGTTTTAAAAAGGCTCAGCATCAGCGACTTAAATGTCGATGATTGATTACCTGTTGTCAATCAAATCATCAGCTGATAGTAAGTGCAATAAAATCAGCCAAGCGTGCATGGTCGGCCGCACATGCTACTTAATATTATGTAATTAGTTATGATAATGTAACAGGTAAAATCGATAATTACATAATAGACATTTAAAAGGCATGAACGGTTTTCAGATTGTTTCAGTTCTAATTATTTAATTTACCAATAAAAGAAATATGTTTTTTTTTCAGGTCTGTCTGAGGAAGAAACATTCTACACATTATTGTTCTCTTATTTATCTTCTCAGTTTTTATTTACGATTCGAATATAAAATAAAATATCTTTTCCTATCCGTTCTTTTCTCATTATTTCTACATTTCGTCGCGAGTTATATGTTCTAGTAATTTCGTAGATTAGTTTTCTTTTTAAAAGACATGAGTTTCCTATCTTTATTCATATTTGAAAACGTCATGTGAGGGAGGGTAAGAAGGGGTCCTGATCGATCCCAAATTCCGGGCTTAAAAAACAAAATACCGAAATCCCGGACTTAAAATCACGAAATCCCGAGGTCCCCTAATTCGAAAAAGAATTTCCGGTACCCGAAAGTGTTACTCTTGAAATCCCAAGCTTAAAAACACCCGATCCTGGAGTCCCGATAAAGGTCCTATCCCCCCTCTTATATATTCTCAAAACGTGAAATATTACTGTAACAAGAAATACACGAATGAAACAGCTGCTGAAACGTCTATTATTGAAAACTAGTTTTTCGTTTGTAAGATACGATGGTTATTTTTATTGTAATAAAATGTTTGGATTGGAAGAGAATTTGATCGAACATTTAAATGCATTGCTGGTGAAAGCGGGGTCAAGGTTGACACGATAATATCACGTGTGTACATGTGTTTAAAACTTTAGGGGTTTCCTGTTCAATTTCATGGATAAAATCATCAATCGGAACTACTCGGCCGGCTTTTTGTTTGCACGAAGAAATAACTCTTCAATAATTATTGTACTGTATAGCGAGAGTAGTTATGATTGATAAAATTATAAAAGATATTATTAGACTAGCATGTAACTATGTCCAGTGTGTATTCTTTGTAAAAAAAAACACAAAGTCATATTCAACTGGCTTAAAATTCTAAGATAAAAAAAAAATTAAAAAAATCGAGATTTTTTTCTCAGTAGAATAGTTTGCAGCAAAAAAAAACTATTTACGAGATTTTTTCTAGGTAAAATAAAATGCAGCAAATTTTCTCAATTATAATATAAAACTTACTGAATAGCGTAAATATGTGTTTACAAAAAAAATCGATATTTTCTTTTGTTCTTGAAGAACAAGACTATGCAGGATAAAAAAATCTTTACGTTTTAAAAATCAGTCACAAACAGTAGAGGGTCACTATGGGTATAATTAGTAAAACTCTTTGAAGCCCCCCTTTGAGTGTACAACAAATTAAAGATATCTTTTTGAATGATTTGTGTAGCCTTGAAAAAGACTGTTATGAAAAAGTTTCTGCTGCATCTCTCGTAGTTCTTGACTTGGTTTTCTTAGTGTGGTAGGAGGTGTTCGATCTTCTTGGTGAAACTGGGGTCATCTAACTTGGTTTTGAAGTAACATCGATTTACCATAAGACCTTTCAGGAAATATTTTGCGAGGTACATCGGCTGTTGCACGTCCTTCTAATGCTATTACTACTGGGACAACTTTATATAAATGGTCAATAAAGCGGTTGCAGTACTCAATAGTAAGATCTCTGGTCCAAAACTCTTGTAGAGCTGTCTGAAGGTCATCTTTAGTTTTAAGGTTTTTTTTAGCAAGTCTGTGTTTCAGCATATTCCATACCATTTCAATGGGGTTGATATCGGGAGATTCGGAGGGCCAGCAGTCCCACCACTGAATGCCATTGTCGATCATGAAACTTTTGGCAAGCTTGGAGCGATGTTTTGGGTCGTTGTCTTGTTGAAAACGGTGACCATCTGGATAAACAGATTTGATAAAAGGCAGAAGAGTCTTTTCTAAAATGTTTTCAACGACAAAATCGGACTTAAGAATCCCGTCGAAAATCAGAAGACGTGTGGTTCCCCTACGACTAATACCTCCCCATACATGCACTTTTAATGGATGCTTCGGTTGTGGAATTGGTGTAGCAGATTCATTTCTTAAACGATAAACAACAACTTTGTTATCATGAAGTTGCACTGTGCATTCGTCGGTGAATACAATGTCATTAAAATTGTCATTATCTAACACAAGTTGTTTACAGAAATCTACGCGTTTGACTTTGTTGACTTCGCGGATCATTTGACAATAACGAGGTGCACTTGCAGTGTAGCCAGCTTCCTTGATTACTCTATGTACTGTGGTACTGAAACAAATGCAGCGTTTGTACTAACAAACGACAAACTGTAGACGTATTTTTAGCGTTTGCATAGTTTGTCAAAGTTTCTGTAAAATTTGCAAACGTATGTTTAAAAGAAATGATCAAAACATGTGCGAGCTTAGCCGTTTGCATCGTTTGTGTTAGAAAGAAATGCATCCTTAATGAGTCTGAATCCGTAACCGTCAAAATAGCATGCTTTACAAAAAGATCAGCCAATTCAAACGTTTTTTTACACAAAGATGCATTACATGTAAATTAAACATTTATTTAAGTAATTTTTTTTTCATATCTATCTTTTTCGTATCTATCAATTTGGTTACAGAGTTTATGCAAGTAAGTTGTACCGTGTGGTGCGTTTTCAGATTCATTTCTCAACAACTTCCTGTGAACCGAAATATTTCGGCGGGGGTATCAACGGCGGCAAGCTTACAGTTTAACTTGCTTGAATTTTATTTAAGTCAGTTTATGAAATAAAATTGAAAATGGAAATGGGGAATGTGTCAAAGAGATAGCAACCCGACCATAGAAAAATTGCAGCAGAAGGTCACAACAGGTCTTCAATGTAGCGAGAAACTCCCGCACCCGAAGGCGTCCTTCAGCTGGCCCCTAAACAAATATATACTAGTTCAGTGATAATGAACGCCATACTAATTTCCAAATTGTACACAAGAGACTAAAATTAAAATAATACAAGACTAACAAAGACCAGAGGCTCCTGACTTGGGACAGGTGCAAAAATGCGGCGGGGTTAAACATGTTTATGAGATCTCAACCCTCCCCCTATACCTCTAGCCAATGTAGAAAAGTAAACGCACAACAATACGCACATTTAAAATTCAGTTCTAAAGAAGTCCGAGTCTGATGTCAGAAGATTTAACCAGATAAAATAAACAAAATGACATTGTTTTTGCAGAAGATTAATTCAGACATTAACGTACTTTGGCTTCCCATTTGTTCCACTGTGTAGGATAACTTATTTACGCATTACATCATTAATAATTACCAATATTAAAATGCTGAAATGCAAGTTGTAAACTTATTATTTTACTAATTTTCGTTTTGGTTCCGTTCAAATTTGCTGTTATAGCATGTATAGATTCCTTGAATTTCATAACTTAGACTTTAACTTATCTAGTTTCAGTTGTTAAATACTAGTCAGTAAAGAGCTAAATATTTTGCCTTCCAGCAGAGCCCCAACAATTAAGCATCAGACGTATACGTGATACATTAATCTTATATATATGTAATATCAGCAATGGACTCCTAGACTTTTTCTCTTTTTATAGCCGACTATGCAGTGTGGGCTGTGCTCATTGTTGAAGGCCGTACGGTGACCTACATGTATAGTTGTTAATTTCTGTGGCATATGGTCTCTTATCGAGAGTTTTCTCATTGGCAATCACACCACATCTTTTTTTTAAACGGACTCATTTAGCATTTGTTATATTCTCAACGGTTGAGAAAAACTCCATGGATGACAAGTCAACTGGGGTTTTGAGTTGAACATTTTGATTGTGTATGTTTATTTGGGTTTGAATAGGATTTATATATAGAAGAGAAAATATATGGACAAAAAGTGCACAACAAAGGGCCAAAAAAGTAAATAAAATAGACACCAAGAAAACAAAGAATATAGAATAATGGGGAAAAATATGAAGACTACAGAAAAATTACTTACAACTATAAGACAATATTCAAGACCCTCGTATGTGTTCAAATACAATCTGTATACACTATAGTATATATCTTGCTATAAAGTTCCGTTCTCAATGTTATTTGCTCGAGCATGACTGTCTGATTCTATTTAACTTTTAAATTGATGTCCAGTGGCAAACATTTCTAGAGTCGTGTCATTCAGGAAGTAAATATAAGAAAAAATGAATCTGTTCATGAGCGGGTTGGTAAAAATAGAGCTCCCTACATGTATATATCTTGTTTAAAAAAATATTTATTTTACTCAGCTATCTTCAAGGCACTATCAAAATAATAAATTGAACACGGGTTTGACAGTCAGTAAACTGTCACACAAGAAATAGATTGAATGTTGCATGTACACTAGTCCAATTTGTAATGTTGTCTTTACGTCCTTCCACATTCTTTTTTTTCAAAATCCGGGATCCGCTATCGAATATATTATGGTAGTCTGTCAATGGAGCCAGAGATACATTTAACGACCTTGACTGGCTACACAACCCTTGCACGGTAGATAAATACATCATACACAGATACACTGGCTTGTTAAAGGGACAATAAACCAGAAGTGTAAATTGCCCCAGGTATTTTAAGTATATTGTGTGTAATGTGTCAACAGCCACGTGTTAGTGAATTCAAAGATAATCAAAATGATCTAATTCACGTAGTAATCTACCATGCAGCTACGCATCATCGCAAACAACTAGCTTTGCATTGTAAGATATTTAATTATACCTCCGCTTTGAAAAAAGGGAAGTATACTGTTTAACCTCTGTCTGTCCTTCCGTCAGTCCATCAGTCCGTCAGTCTGCCAGTCAGTCAGTCCGTCCGTCCCATGAATATTTTTCGTCACATTTTTGTCAGAAACTACAATACCAGGATTTCTGAAATTTGGTTTCAGGCTTGATATAAGTCAGCTATACCGTGTGACGCGTTTTCAGATTCATCACTCAACAACTTCCTGTTTACCGAACACTTGTTTGATTTTACACATGATAGCCAAGTGGAAAATTTTTCGTCACATTTTTTTCAGGAACTACAATACAAGGATTTCTGAAATTTGGTTTAAGGGTTAATATAAGTCAGCTATACCGTGTGATGCGTTTTCAGATTTATCACTCGAAAACTTCCTGTTTACCGAACACGTGCATATTTTTACACAATTAATATTATCCACTTGCGGCGGGGGTATCATCAGTGAGCAGTAGCTCGCAGTTTCACTTGTTTTATATAAACCAACATCAAATGCAAAAGAAATATTAGAGATGGACATTTCTGATTAACTGGTGAATTAAAAATTCCATAGAAATCTCATTTATCTGGGTTTATTTTTCCAAGTTAGTCAGTATAATAGCTTAGTCGAAGTGTTTGGTCCGAGGTTTTGTCTTAAAATGATTAGCCGTGTAATTTTTTTCTCAAAAAACGAACGGCAAATTGTAATTGAAACAAAAAGAAAATAAAAAAAATAAAAGTTATTACCGGACCATAGGTGATCATAGGTTGATGAATAATCATTTAATTTGTATGACCATTTAGGCACACATGAATATTCAATTTATTAAACGATCGAGGGATACCAGCTATTTCTCCGCGCGTGGCCCTGATGAAGCTCAGAGCATTTCACACAGACGGGCTAAGAATGTAAAGTAGTGAAAATATATAAGTTATTAGCTAGCACACCAGTGGCGGATCCAGAAAATTTCATATGCACTAAATGCATAAGAGGGGGCGGGGCGGCCGCTTCAGTTATTCCCTCTATAATCAACAAATTTTCTTTTCCAGCAAAGGAGGATCTGTGTCCTGCATTCTGTATGAAAATGCTAAAAATGATAGGTATTAAAGTTTTATTCTGCTGGACAAGAGATCACCATCGATTTTAAATTTAGAGTATCAATTCTCTGCGTGTCGCCATGTCTATGAACACAAAGGACCAAAACCATAGTAGCCTTATGTAGTCGTAATCGCGTGTCGATATCGTGTCAATCGTACGGTTGTTTTGTCCGACTAACTATAACTTGAAACGGAAAAGTAGCCTTATGTAGTCGTAATCGCGTGTCGATATCGTGTCAATCGTACGGTTGTTTTGTCCGACTAACTAACTTGAAACGGAAAATGGTGGTTTTTTTTTAAAAGTAACCAAGGTCTGTCGTTTTTAACTGTTTATATGGGAATTGGTAAAAAAGTCATAGTTCAAAGTCATAAATGAGCGTAAATAAGTGTTCCGTGAAAATTGTTTTCGAAAATCTAATTTGTTCATAATTCTTTTATGTAATAAACTTATTTAAATAAATTCGTACCTTCCCTTGTCTGATCACCAGCATGGCTAAAGGTATTACTCCCAAATGTATTGTGAGGTGACACGTTCAGGTATTCAAGCGATTTCCTGTCGGACTTTCAAGTTCATGCATCGCTTCACTTCTAAGGGTATTGATCAGTGTATACGACCGATAACTTTTGAACTATCAGGTGTATAGTACATGTAGTATAAATCTCTGTCTTGCGTGTCTGGTATACTAGTCATTACTAAACGCACAAGCTTGTTTATAAATTACATTTCTGGTGTAAAGAATATTGTTTATAAAAATCTAAATAATTCCCCCCAAAAAAAAGATTTGATAAAATAAAAATCTGTTTTCACATTTTTTAGGGTAAATTTGGGGAAAAGAAAGTACTCGTTCTCAAAAGTGAAGGACAGTTTGAAACATACAAGAAATGTTGATTTAACAAAAATATACGCACTAATCGACCATTCTTTTATACGCCTTGATAGAAAGTTAAGGAACTATAGATAGTTGCAATTCAAAATAATATACATTTTTACATTGAACATAAGAAAGAAACATACATTTTGTTTATTTGGGTTAAAAGTTTTGTAAATAAACTAGTCCTCGTATGACAACAGTATGTTATCATGGGATGTCGATGGACGAAGAAGAAGAAGAGAACTTATTTGAATTAAATACAGGTCGATATTTAACTTGCCTTGGGTTCATCGAAGTTATGGACATAGTAAAATCACAGATTTCTATTTCAACAAGATTGTTCTCGAACAAAGGAAGGAGTTCGTCATCACAATTGTTGGCTATAATGTATAATGATGTGAACATGGTTCTGAAAGTACATTATGCCAAATTTCCTGTTCCGACATGCATGTTATATATGCCACTGGACAAACACTAAGTATCCCCAAGGGATGTGAATATTTTGCTGGAAAACTATTGAATATCAAAGTTTCAAATTAATTTCGGGATTTATTTTCCTTCTTGGTATTCATTTTCAATATTCAATAACAGAAGAAAGAATAAACAGTTTGTCCGCTAAATAGGGGTATTCTTGTTATAGTTATATTAAAAAATAGGGATATATGACATTAAATTGGTTCTGTCTTTTTTTTTATACATCGTTAAAAAGATGTGTGTTTAAGGTGAACGACACAAGAACCCTGTAATACTAGTACGAGAGTATAGCATGTAAACATTCCTTCTCAATAATATGGTTGTATTGGAAATATTTTCATACAGATTGACAACTCATGGTCCGATATACATGTAATATTTGCCACATGACGCCCATAGTTCTTTCTACCATCATCATCTTATTCTTTGATATTGCTGTAAACATCGATGGTTCACACCAAAACAAAATGGGAGTAATGTACCTTCTGATAGCTTGTCCGTGTTATACACTTGTGAAACTTAATATATAGACGAAATTTCGGTATTGAAATGAATCTACATCTCACAAACAGGATTTTCAAATAACGATTTTGAGCAATCGTTGTAGGTTCATGAATATTCATATGGTGCTTTTCTTTAGCGCCAATTGGAAAAAAACGTATCTTTAAATAAAGTTTGCATTATTAAACATATTCCTCAGAAATCAGTTATCATAAAACCATACAAGTTATGATAAACCTTGATAAAACACAGTTCTGTTATCATAAAACATAAAAGAATGCACTATGTAAATTGGAGTAAAATTATGAGACAGTTCTAAGCACTGTACATGTACTATAGTAAAGTTGTAAGTCTGTTCTGTCACAATGGTCCATGCAGTTATATTCATGTCTGGAAATGTCCCTGGCTGTTTATCCAAAAGATATAGTCTGGGTTTTTTTCTGTTTCCCATCGTTTTTTGAGAAATGCATTTAAGAGTGAATCGTTAACTGGGTAAAGACCAGTGGCAAATATCTCTGTGTATGTTCTGTCGATTTGGGAAGATATTTTCTAATTCATTTGAAAATATCTATATGTGTTTGCAATGTTCAATGCTTGGACTTTGAAAAGGCGCAAATAAAGCTAACTAAATATTATTTTGTTAAAAGAGGTAATACAACAAATTTAATTTTTGAAACAATTAAATAATTTTGTAAACATCGCGTGTGAGGGTTTACACGGAGTTAAAAGAAAAGACAACAGGGCAAATCTGATAAAAAAAAAATCCCGAAAATTAAACTTAAGAACAGTAATTGAAACCCCCTCCTCAAACAAATGTACCTCATGACCTGTATTATGCTGAGGTACAATTTTTTTGGTGAAAAAAATAGAATGCTGGAAGTGTTTCGATGTGCTATTGGAAAATCCTTTGAAAAAAATGGGTAGGGTTCACCTGGCCACGGCTTAGGTAGCACTTCACAGAAAATATAGTTGCAATTGAGCCACAGAATGTTGAATGACCTTCCAACCCTGGCCTTCTAATACGTTAGGCCAACTGTTAGTGTCATACATGCAAAACTACAGACCTATCTACGGAGTGCTACCATACTCACATGCTACCGATACTAGTATGCTGAAGAAGTAATGAAATTAATAGAACCAGAGCCGGATTTAGTGGGGAATGGCGTTGATAGGAGTTTTTAATAGTCTTGATTTGATTGATTGATATACATGGAAGTTTTACACTGACACAATGACTGGCTATACAACACATAGAAGTTTTTGACGACATTGACTGCCTAAACAGCCCTTTGAGTTTCTCAGTCGGCTATAAAGGGGGAATGACACGGTGTCCGCCCCTTTTGTTGAAAAATAAATATTGATTATGTAGGGAATCACTTGAGAATGATTGGAGCTGGTCCTCTCATGACATTATCAGTTAGTCTCCCCTCTCCTTATATATAAAAAAAAATCTGGATCTGCCACTGAGAACAAGTTTAATAAATTAAAAAAAAGAATGTGTCACTAGTATACACGGATGCCCAATCCGCACTATCATTTTCTATGTTTAACAGACCAGGGACTAGAAAGTCCCTGAGTGGACTGACGGAATGAGGTAATTCTAATTTGGCATTAAATTTAGAAAGATCATATCATTGTGAACATGTGTACTAAGTTTAAAATTGATTGAATATCAACTTCATCAAACACTACCTCGACCAAAAACTTCAACCTGACGCGGGACAGACGGACGAACGAACAAACGAACAGACAGACAAGAAACAATGCTGAGAATGGAACATCCTAAGTATATATTTTTAATCTTTATTTCAAAATTACACCCATAAGGGTCAAGCAATATAAACAAAGGCTCCGTGTTGAAGGCCGTACTTTAACCTATAATGGTTTAATTTTTAAATTGTTATTTGGATGGAGAGTTGTCTCATTGGCACTCACACCACATCTTCCTATATCTATTTGTAAATACAATGTAATATAAGGTAATCTTATACACTCCCAGTCCTGAAACACAAACAAAATTAAAAGTCATCTGATTGCAATCTTATTCCTATTAATACTGATGAAGTCGCTTTATCATTGATTTATAAGATACAAGTTGTGACCTTCGAAATTGTTTTATATTATTTTATTTGTATATTTTCCTATAGACTTTTAAGGTACCTCCGTTGTCTTTAAAAAAATCCCTTCCATAATATCCAAAACTTCATCGTTGATTTGAAAAAAAAAATGATTTTAGATTTTCGATTATCAATTGAAATGAACCTACTAGAGCCTCAACTTCCAAGCGCACGATAATGTCAATCATTACACATCACTTTAACCCTGAATTGACATTCCACAATCGGTCAGTATATAACATCACCTGTGTTTATAGTTACAGGGTATTTCCCGCCGTTGGAAAATCCCGTGCAGTCGACACAATTGATTTTTAACATTCTCTATCATGAGCGAGGTCAAGTTTTAGATCAAGTTAAATACATATATTTTTAACGTTAATTATTTAATTATTAAAAAAAAAACGTATCATCATTTCTTTTCTTTTCTTTTTTTTTTTGCTAGTATAGTAAATAAATCTCAGTCCCGGAATGTAGATACACTTAAAATTAGACCTGGAAGTGTCTTCTTATAAAAGGAGAAACTGTCTTTCACATTAAAATTTAAAAGAATATTATCGCTCAGGCATATTTTAAATTTTGTAATAAGATGATTGATTGTTGGTTGTTTAACTTCCAGTGGCAAATATTCCATAAATGTCAGGACGAACTTAGTTTTAAGATCGAACTCTCAAAAATAATTGAAAAACAGTAATGATGACAGAAGAACTTTAATACGTGTGAAATAACCATCCAATCTTTTAAATATAACTTATTTATATTTCAAAAAGTAACAGATTAGTTTACAAGACGTGCATTGACGTACTTTCATATCTTTAAAATGGAACTTCTTTGTCTAAAAGACAACCCACGAGTTGTCGAAATCCAGTTGCATGCATACTATATACTTACATATGCACATTATGCATCGACGATCGTTGTATTACGTTACATACTGCTATACCAATTGACCCCTGATATCAACTAAGGTTAGAACTTCCTATAGGCCGTTCATTTTATTTTTGTTCCAATAAACGGTTCTTGAATCAATTATAATTTCTGAAGTATTTCCGATGAAAGCATTATTCTCAAATCGTCTTACACAATGATAAAATTGTATTTATACCACAATTGAAAAGTAATTTAATAAAACAAATGACAGATGAACTGATTAATTATAAAGATGAATGTATGTCCATATGCTCATATATATACACATTCGGACTAAAATTCGCAACTTGTCATTATCTCATCGTAGCATATTGTTAATGTTGCTAATATATGCCTTCAACCCCAAGAGGTATAAATGTGCATTTCATTCTGAAAGATTAATGGATCAGCAGGTGATCAAGATCGTTTTAAAAATTCCTATTTGCCAATGAAGTTTAAATGATCTTCTGCCTCAGACAATATACACATGTATTTTTCAATCATAAAAGTAAACCTTTAACCCCGAGAAATATAAAATCTGTTTCTCTCTAAATTTACAGAAACATTATGTGATAAATTTTTGAAAATTCCGTATATCTCAATCGATTAATGATAGTTCTGTAAACTTCTACATATATTACAATCTGTACCTCAATACAACCGTCCCTCACACTTAACGGATAATACAACGATCAATTAATGATTGAACGTCGCTCACGCATAACGGATTATACAACCGACCTTTTAATAACCGTCGCTCACGCATCACTGGTTCTATCAATGACTCAATACACACCCGTTTTATCGGACAAACGGATAATTCCCTGAGACACGGAAAATCTCCGGAGAACCGCAAAATATTCTGTAAAACGGAAAATCTACGATGAACCTCTATTTATTATCCGTTCCGCGGAGATTGGCCAAAAAACACCGAATATTTTACAAAAATCGCGGTGATTTTCCAAATAGGTCTGCCAGTGCAGGACGACAGGAGTCGGTCCCCCGGAGGCTGGATCCTTCGATGCACCGCAACTTCATTTAATTTCAAGTGTTATTTGACAAAAAAGAGTATGTTTTACATGAATGTGTAAAGAGAAGTATTACCAATACCAGACAGATAGGTTGTATTACATGCATTAACCTACAAAATAGTTTTTGTTGTTCTCTGTTACCGCCATCGGGGGAAGCGACTAAATAACAACCTCGCTAGCCAGGTCAATAATTTTCTATATTTAGATCGGAATTCCTTCTATTTATTAAGACTCGGGTTAATATCGGTTAGGGAAATTTTTTCCGGAATTTTATAATAAGAAAGAATAGGATAGCAATTATCGTTATTAAGTGAAGAAAACATCGAGTTACTCAATGAAATTTCACTTAAAGTGGATGGGAATTTAAAAGTTTTACCGGCCTTGTCCGTGTGTACGTCCGTACGTCAATAAATTGTTTTCCGTTCTTTTATCTTGAGTTTGCCTCAACAAAATGTTATGAAACTTATACACAACCCCTTTTACAACAAAATTGAGATCACATTTGAATTTTGCTGGCGTCATTTATACCATATTAGGGTTATGCGCCTAAACAATAATTGAAAAAATACTGTTTCCATTTTCTTACTTTTAAAAGTTTGCCTGACACAAAATCAAGACATATATACCTAATAAATTTGCAGCAAAGAAACAGCGTCTTTATTGATGCTCTTCATCTTGAAAATTAAAGTAAGATCTTCAACACAGAGAAAACTATTCTCGTCTCAATGAAAGTTGCAAGACAGCCCCTAGCACCAGTTTGAGCAGAATTGTTTGCTAGTCAATATCGTCACAGTTGTACCAGGGAAGACACACGGCAGATGCGAGGCAATATGAACAATTTAATATGAATAGCTGGCAAAGAAATATAACAAATCTCTCATAGATTGCCCGACAGTTCACTTATACATTGATATAAAACGAGACAAATCACACAGGGTAAGTTACTAGATGTTGTATATATATGAAACCCCTCACAAATGAAGTAGGTGGTGTGGTGGGATGTATGATTAAGGGAACAGTCATTATTTATCAGCTGAGGGGGTTGGTTCAAATTTTTCACACAAAAAAGTTTTGATGGCGACCCCCCAATCATTCTTATAAACCTTACAATGACCCCCCCATAGAACATATTTACAAAAGCTTGACCCCCCCAATCCGAGTAAACAGTGTAGTTGGGAGAGGGTGATGCCAGAAACGTAATTACAAGCAATTGTTAATGTCTTGTGGACATTATCAGACAACCAAGTGATGACTTTAAATATTGATATACATTTTGTACTTTTGTACTATATTTATTTTAAAATAACAGAATAAATTATTGCATTTGTAACAATTTAATATCATAGTAACTATTATATATACAAGAATTATTCAGATACACTACAAAATTTAAATGAAAAAGAGAAAAACAGTATGTTGCATTAAATGATAAAATCATATATTATTACAGTATGGTGCAAATTCGTCTCATTTTCATCTCATTTTGTTTCTAAAAATGATAAACTAATAATCCTCTTTATTTAATCGTTCGGAATTTAAAAATCCCGGAATTTGCTTCCTTTTGGTAAATTGGAAAAAAAGTCATATTTTAATCAGGAATGGGAAATTATTACTAAAATGTTTAAATCAAAGATGTTAAAGAAAGTGATAAAATATTTTACTTTACTTGAGCAAAACACAAAAAAATCAACATTGCAATAAAAATAAACAAAGAACATTACTCAAATCAATAATATTTACATGAACTAAGTGCAAAGAATAAAGGATAATTCAAAGGCATCAACACATCTAGATAAGAATTAAATTAGTCTGAATCAGATGTTTCTGACGTATTTTGATCAGTGTCAACACTTTCTTCAACAACATTTATACTACCGGCATTTACTTCATAAAAGTTATCATACTCTTGCCAATATGCATCCTGTACTTTGTCTTGCAGCTGTTCTAACAAAAGACATTTTGTGTGGTGATTGAAAATACCGCTATTACACTCAAACAAAGCCACCAAATTAGCCATATCTACTGACTTGAGCCTTTCAACCTGGTGTACATCAACTGTGGTCATGTCAATATCACTAAGATGAAAGTTTATTTGATGTAGAGATGTCATTCCTTTGATAAAATATCTATTTTTGCAGTTATTCAAATTTGGACAAATGTTTTTAATCAGTAAGTGTCCATTCCGAATTCTCCTTTCAATTTTGCGTTTTAATGCCTTGCGCCTGGAGTGTCTTTGCTTTTTTGTCTCATAACCTTGAACACTTCTTCCTGGTTTTTTAGAATCTTGTCCAAATAAAACGGACTTGTTCATCAATTTAGTAGCTTTTTCTTTCATATCATTTAACTTTTTATGAATGTTATCACAACGAGAAATAAGATTTCTGTTAAATAAATGAGGTTCATCAGAATATTGTTTTTTCAGAGTTCTGCCATTTTCGTTAAAGAGGTTCAGATCGTCTGACTTAGTTTTGTTTAAAAGTTCTGAACAGTCTTCTATGCATTTATCAATATTTGTGATATTAAAATTAATCCTTGATCCATCCCCAGGACGTACAAATGACCCTTTCAATAAATCACCTATTGAGCTAGGGTTGTCCCCACATATATAAGCGCATCTCTCTTCTATTGTCTCTATCTCACGTATCAAATTATACTGCCTAGAGCCTTCCGTGAGAAAATACTTCCTAAATGTTGTCACATTCGGCAGATAGGTCCATGCTGAACTGTACAAATTTGGAAGCAAATTGTTGAAAAACATGCATCTTTTACCTTTTGGGTGGGGGAACCAACCTAAAGCTGTATTTTCCCAAACATTACCGCCTGTTAAATTTGCATTTGTGTTGCTTCGGTCCACATTCTTCAAAATATGTCGGGCTAAAGCTCCCCTCTGGTGAATATTTGAAGAACACTGTGAGCAGTAATCTGAAAGTATCAAAATCATTTTATTTGGGGGTGTAATAGTGCAAAAGAAGAGAATGCACGGATACAGTTTTATGCCTATTTAGACTGAAATGGGTCATCTTATTAAGAAAAACTATTAAAAGGAACGATTTTTGTAATATTTTTGGCTTGTAGAAATAGCAACTAATTTGCCTTCTAGTGTATTCTACAATTTATTTTTTAGTATTTTAAATTCTTTTCCTTTAAAGCTATCTGAACCTAATGAAAACTTTTACAAATATTATATGCATACATACAATAACATAGAAAAGAAAAAATGATGATGCATTGACTACTTACATAAACTACAGTCTTCACAAAATAGTGAACTATCCAATTCAGTACAGTTTTCACATGTTATATTGCCACTTTGATTAATTCTTAATTTCTGGAAACGATGACTTCTCAATGCACCCTGCAGAATGAAAAAAAAAAATCTATAAAACAAATGATAAAGATATAAAATTAACTTACAATATACTAAACTAAAATTTAAACAACAAAAATATTATAAAAAAAAAAAAAAAAACTACCTTAGAGTGAAAAGTATTGCAACATTCTTCACAATACACAAGTTCACAGTCGGAACATTCAAAACTAGACCTGGTTTCATTGCAAAGATCACATAATTTTTCACAAGAGTCCATCCTGAATATCTGATGAATAAAGAATGTGTGTGAAATGGATGCTGACCTTATATCATGGATGTTAAAATTAATTAGTCAATACAGACTCCTGGGGAGGTTGCATAATTCATTTCCCTTATCAGATAATCACTGTAATCTCTCAACTCTCTGTTGTCAAAAGCATATGGGATTGACCACATAGACATGTTTAAGGTTATTTATGTGTACATGAAAAACAAATTTTACATTTCCCATCAATATCACAGGAAGGTGCAATATTTATACTATTAAATAGATGCATGAATAATATTAGTTTATAGACTAGGAGATAGAAAATTGAAAAAAAAATAGTAGTTATTGCATGATTTTGTTGAAAAAGAATCAATTTACAAAATAAAATTATATTAAAGATAAAAAATTACCTTATCTTGAATCCAAACAGTTTTATTTCTCTAGCATCCAAAAAAGTGTCTTTCTCTCCAATTTGTGTATTGTCTCCCTGATCTACTTGTCTTTGTTTCTACAATGTCTATCGATGAATGTTCACTTTCATTTTCAGACGAAGAGACATCACCAAAACTTTCAATATCTGTATCTCCAGGAGAGTCACTTTCTTGTGTATCTTCTGTGTCATCTTCATCTTCAGAGCTGCTTGTTGGATCGATCTGTGGAATTTGGACTGGTCGTCTTTCATTGTATAGAATTTGTTTCATATTTTTGTTTGCCATAAATGATTCTACAATTGCAACAAGAGCTTTTTTCGTCTTTGGGATAGTTGGTGAAATTTTGTTTCTGTCCACATATGCTGCCAATATATCTTTTGGTATTGTTTTGACTTTCCCATCTAAATACAGAGAATTCATGTCATAGTCCTCCAATCTCTTTTCCTTATTTTTGTCCCTCACTTTTCTTGTTTTTTCTGCCCTTTTCTCCCGTTAAACCAAGTGTGTTCTGTCCTGCTTGTCGGTTTGTCCATAGATATAGAAAGTGAGGTACTATTACACTATATAATGTAGGTGGTCTTTCAACCGAGCACAGAATAAAAATGCATCAAACTTGTCATTTTTACTGAAGATGAAGCCAGAATATTTTTTTTAGTACCTGAATAAGCCAGATCATTTTTTTGTGTTAAAATAGAGGCCAGATATATAAAATCCCCCCTCCTAATTCAAATGTTCCGTGCTTTAAACCACAAATCACAGATCAAGTTTGAATTTGGGAAGTGTCACTTTTACTATTGTAGAATTATAAACACTTTACAAATGGAAAAAAATGCTTATTTCTGTTCTCTAACTTGAGTTTGTCTCAAACACATATTATGAAACTAGTGTGCATCACTGATTAGGAGCAAACATTTGATTTTTAAATAAGGAGGAGTTGGTGCGAGGAAGATTTGTTTTTAGTTGTAATCCCTGACCTGCCTTTTTATTTTTCATTGTATTCGGTACTGCCTTTTTTATTAGTTTACCCTGACTTGTTTTACTTAAATTGTCATCTTGCCTTTTTGAGCAAAGTTGCTCATCCTGCCTATTTCGTTACTCAAAACTCTTGTCCTGCATTTTTATTTCAAATATCATCCTACTGAAGGTCGGTCGTTTTTCTCTCCGGACACTCCGCCACAAAGTAGCCAACATATGGAGCTTTAAAGAGACGTAAAAACACCAACAATCAATCAATCAATCAATCAATCAAAATGGTTATTATAACAAAACTTTGATCAAAGTACAAATTTGGGTAGTGCTAATTTACTGTTCTTAAGGTATCCCTTAATACGTTACATTGTATATGCAAGCAGGGGCATCAACTCTGTCCCATGCACACAGTTACAATTTATTCTTTATCAAACGAAAAAAAAATCGTTTAAACTCTGAGAAAGATGATTGAAAAAAAACAATATAGGAAATTGGACCATAGACACAGACCCGGTTTTACAGGTTAGTATCTTATAAGGACTAACCACCATAACCAGGTACTATAGTTGTCACACACTACCACATAGGACTGATTAAAAGACCCTTTTGACCATGGACTCAGACCAGGTTTTACAGGTTAGTATCTTATAAGGACTAACCACCATAACCAGGTACTATAGTTGTCACACACTACCACAGTGGACTGATTATAAGACCGTTTGGACCATAGACTCAGACCAGGTTTTACAGGTTAGTATCTTATAAGGACTAACCACCATAACCAGGTACTATCGTTGTCACACACTACCACATAGGACTGATTAAAAGACCCTTTTGACCAGGGACTCAGACCAGGTTTTACAGGTTAGTATCTTATAAGGACTAACCACCATAACCAGGTACTATAGTTGTCACACACTACCACAGTGGACTGATTATAAGACCGTTTGGACCATAGACTCAGACCAGGTTTTACAGGTTAGTATCTTATAAGGACTAACCACCATAACCAGGTACTATAGTTGTCACACACTACCACATAGGACTAATTAAAAGACCCTTTTGACCATAGACACAGACCAGGTTTTACAGGTTAGTATCTTATAAGGACTAACCACCATAACCAGGTACTATCGTTGTCACACACTACCACATATGACTGATTAAAAGACCCTTTTGACCATAGACACAGACCAGGTTTTACAGGTTAGTATCTTATAAGGACTAACCACCATAATCAGGTACTATCGTTGTCACACACTACCACATAGGACTGATTAAAAGACCCTTTTGACCAGGGACTCAGACCAGGTTTTACAGGTTAGTATCTTATAAGGACTAACCACCATAACCAGGTACTATAGTTGTCACACACTACCACATATGACTGATTAAAAGACCCTTTTGACCAGGGACTCAGACCAGGTTTTACAAGTTAGTATCTTATAAGGACAAACCACCGTAACCAGGTACTATAGTTGTCACACACTACCACAGTAGACTGATTATAAGACCGTTTGGACCATAGACTCAGACCAGGTTTTACAGGTAAGTATCTTATAAGGACTAACCACCATAACCAGGTACTACAGTTGTCACACACTACCACAGTGGACTGATTATAAGACCGTTTGGACCATAGACTCAGACCAGGTTTTACAGGTTAGTATCTTATAAGGACTAACCACCATAACCAGGTACTATAGTAGTCACACACTACCACATAGGACTGATTAAAAGACCCTTTTGACCATAGACACAGACCAGGTTTTACATGTTAGTATCTTATAAGGACTAACCACCATAACCAGGTACTATAGTTGTCACACACTACCACATATGACTGATTAAAAGACCCTTTTGACCAGGGACTCAGACCAGGTTTTACAGGTAAGTATCTTATAAGGACTAACCACCATAACCAGGTACTATAGTTGTCCCACACTACCATATAGGACTGATTAAAAGACCCTTTTGACCATAGACACAGACCAGGTTTTACAGGTTAGTATCTTATAAGGACTAACCACCATAACCAGGTACTATAGTTGTCACACACTACCACATATGACTGATTAAAAGACCCTTTTGACCAGGGACTCAGACCAGGTTTTACAGGTTAGTATCTTATAAGGACTAACCACCATAACCAGGTACTATAGTTGTCACACACTACCACAGTGGACTGATTATAAGACCGTTTGGACCATAGACTCAGACCAGGTTTTACAGGTTAGTATCTTATAAGGACTAACCACCATAACCAGGTACTATAGTTGTCACACACTACCACATAGGACTAATTAAAAGACCCTTTTGACCATAGACACAGACCAGGTTTTACAGGTTAGTATCTTATAAGGACTAACCACCATAACCAGGTACTATCGTTGTCACACACTACCACATATGACTGATTAAAAGACCCTTTTGACCATAGACACAGACCAGGTTTTACAGGTTAGTATCTTATAAGGACTAACCACCATAATCAGGTACTATCGTTGTCACACACTACCACATAGGACTGATTAAAAGACCCTTTTGACCAGGGACTCAGACCAGGTTTTACAGGTTAGTATCTTATAAGGACTAACCACCATAACCAGGTACTATAGTTGTCACACACTACCACATATGACTGATTAAAAGACCCTTTTGACCAGGGACTCAGACCAGGTTTTACAGGTTAGTATCTTATAAGGACAAACCACCGTAACCAGGTACTATAGTTGTCACACACTACCACAGTAGACTGATTATAAGACCGTTTGGACCATAGACTCAGACCAGGTTTTACAGGTAAGTATCTTATAAGGACTAACCACCATAACCAGGTACTACAGTTGTCACACACTACCACAGTGGACTGATTATAAGACCGTTTGGACCATAGACTCAGACCAGGTTTTACAGGTTAGTATCTTATAAGGACTAACCACCATAACCAGGTACTATAGTAGTCACACACTACCACATAGGACTGATTAAAAGACCCTTTTGACCATAGACACAGACCAGGTTTTACAGGTTAGTATCTTATAAGGACTAACCACCATAACCAGGTACTATAGTTGTCACACACTACCACATATGACTGATTAAAAGACCCTTTTGACCAGGGACTCAGACCAGGTTTTACAGGTAAGTATCTTATAAGGACTAACCACCATAACCAGGTACTATAGTTGTCCCACACTACCATATAGGACTGATTAAAAGACCCTTTTGACCATAGACACAGACCAGGTTTTACAGGTTAGTATCTTATAAGGACTAACCACCATAACCAGGTACTATAGTTGTCACACACTACCACATATGACTGATTAAAAGACCCTTTTGACCAGGGACTCAGACCAGGTTTTACAGGTTAGTATCTTATAAGGACTAACCACCATAACCAGGTACTATAGTTGTCACACACTACCACAGTGGACTGATTATAAGACCGTTTGGACCATAGACTCAGACCAGGTTTTACAGGTTAGTATCTTATAAGGACTAACCACCATAACCAGGTACTATAGTTGTCACACACTACCACATAGGACTGATTAAAAGACCCTTTTGACCATAGACACAGACCAGGTTTTACAGGTTAGTATCTTATAAGGACTAACCACCATAACCAGGTACTATAGTTGTCACACACTACCACATAGGACTGATTAAAAGACCCTTTTGACCAGGGACTCAGACCAGGTTTTACAGGTTAGTATCTTATAAGGACTAACCACCATAACCAGGCACTATAGTTGTCACACACTACCACAGAGGACTGATTATAAGTCACTTGGGACAACAGACACATATACTCATATAACACGGTTCTTCTATCTCTTATGTATAAACAGATTATAGAGGTTAGTATAGACATTCGTCAATTGCCATAGCATTGTCAGTTTATTTTCGATCTATGAGTTTGAATGTCCTTCTGGTATCTTTCGCCCCTCTTTCAGTAACCTGACAGTATGTTCTACGTTTCTATGTAACCACATAACACTTCTAAGTAAAACAAAACGCATATACAATTGTTAACTATCTCTTACTTTTAAACAGTTCATGGAGGTGAGTACAGATATACGACTAACTTCAGTAACCTGGCAGTATGTTCTACACAGAAATATAACTGTACAACACTTTTTCTCAGTAAAACAAAACTCATATTAAATGGTTGACTACCCCTTATGTATAAACAGGTTACAGAGGTTAGTACAGGCATAATACTAACTTTAGTAACCTGGTAGTATGTTCTACACAGAAATATAACTGTACAACACTTGTTCTCAGTAAAACAAAACTAACATTGCATGGTTGACTACCCTTATGTATAAACAGGTTACAGAGGTTAGTACAGGCATAATACTAACTTCAGTAACCTGGCAGTATGTTCTACACAGAAATATAACTGTACAACACTTGTTCTCAGTAAAACAAAACTAACATTGCATGGTTGACTACCCTTATGTATAAACAGATTACAGGGGTTAGTACAGGCATAAGATCAACTTCAGTAACCTGGCAGTATGTTCTACACAGAAATATAACTGTACAACACTTGTTCTCAGTATAACTAAACTCACATTACATGTTTAAATATCCCTTATGTATAAACAGGTTACAGAGGTTAGTACAGGCATAAGACTAACTTCAGTAACCTGGCAGTATGTTTTACACAGAAATATAACTGTACAACACTTGTTCTCAGTAAAAGAAAACTCATATTAAATGGTTGACTACCCCTTATGTATAAACAGGTTACAGAGGTTAGTACAGGCATAATACTAACTTCAGTAATCTGGCAGTATGTTCTACACAGAAATATAACTGTACAACACTTGATCTCAGTAAAACAAAACTCATTTTACATGGTTGACTATCCCTAATGTATAAATATTTCAAAATTGATTATTATTTACAAAATAGCTCATTTTTTTTCAACTGTTCTGTCTATTTCACAAACAAAGTCTTCATTGCTGGTGCCAGTTGCAAAAGCCTCACCAACACAATGGGTTTTTCTGTGGAACAAATTCTTGCATATTTTGCATTGAATCTGTAAAATATAATGTTCATGTATATTAAAGTAAAGCCTTTAAGTAATGTGTCTTTTCAAAAATAGAAAAAAGATAATTATGTAAAAGCAATTGTTACAAAAAATTATGTAAGTCAATTGTTACAAAAAATTATGTTGATCTCTATGCATGATAAATTTGAAAAGATCAGACAAGATTATAAATAGAATATATAGAGTATACATGATTACCAATTGTTCTTCATCAGCATTTGTTCGAAATCCACAGCATGGACAGCATCCCACCATGTGTCCTGTAAAGAAAGGATTTAAAAAAAAAATTGTGAGATATTAAAATATTAACAAAGCACTTATTATTATTATCCAAAACAATATTTAAGATACTCCTTCAAAATATGTGATACTGAAAGAATATATGTGGTTAACTCAATTGAAACATTGATTTCTTCTTCACACAATATCCAAATGCAAAACATAATTTCTCTGTCAGTGTTGTGATATTCAACAATGAGAAAAATCATCCTTCTAATGGATTAAATATGTAATTGGAAGGGTAAAATATTGTAATTAATATATTTATTATTATGTTCAGTATTGATTTATATAGTTTTTTATAATACCTTCAAACATCATCAGTGTTTGGGCTATCATTACCCTTTTATTATTTACTTCTTCCTGAGTTATACCAAGCAGAGATTGTCCAGCCAGATATTTCTCTGCAAACTGCAATATATAATTAGAAACATTTAATAAAGATAGTGACATTAAGTTCTTAGCAATTTGCCAATTTACTAAATGATGTGCTGTTTTGATCAAAGTGTTGCACCCTTTTTTGTGTCAATAAATAATCTATACAAGTCCTGCTATTTGAAATAATGATGGGGTAATTAAAAAAAAGGTAAATATGTAGTATATATTTGAAGAGTTTTGTATGAAATTTTGAGTGAAATCTTTAAAAGCTTATACAATGTTTGTGTATAACCACTACCTCAATGCACAGATAAAATGTTTACTAGTATATGTTATTTAGAAACACTCTTTTGTTGATGAAATGACAATTATGTAGGATTTAATGTGTCTAAGGCGAGAAACTCATTACAGGTCTTAATCTAAGTCACTTATGTATAAGATGTAGGTGAGGGTTACATTATTTTGATATGGACCTTCATTATTTTTCAAAGCACATTTACTGAAGAAGCATTAACCCTGTAGGACTAACAGTGTCTTGGTTATGGACCTTTACAAGATGGGACAGATGAATGGATGAACACAGCAGAAACAAATTGAATACTACAATCAATAATTTTGTTAATTATGACTTAATTCATTAATATTAATGTATACCAAAAGACAGAAGATGCCACAACTGGATCCATCTAGTTGTTTGGAATGGTCAGGTACTTCCAGTGTCCAGTTTTTGTACCCATTCTCTGGATGAAGAAGAAGCATCTGTCCTATGTATTTTCTGAGAAAAATATGTTATTTTGAGTTACATACTAAGTACTCCACACACATTAAATATCAGCATAAAAGCTTGCAGTAATGAAAATTTCAATGTAATTTATTTTATTTCAATCACTGTACCAGATTTACAAAAGATAAAGAACAGAATTTGTGAACAGTTCACTCACTAAATATATAGCATTTGACCCCTTTTGCACTCCTTTGCAGGTATCATCTTTTCTTTTATAAATATAAAAATTCTGGATAAGGTAGCTTACCTCCAATTCAAAAGAACTGTTCTCTTTTGATTTGGTGAGGCTCCCAAAGGGTTGAGAAAAACAACCTTTCCCTTTGATGGTTCAACAATCTGAAAAACAAAAGTATTAAGTATTATATTGTTTTGGTATGGAGTAATGAAAACAAAACTTATGCAACAGTCTTGCCACGTCTTATGACATTCAAAATGCAAATCCTTTTGATCATGGTCCTGTGAGCAAATATTGTCATTCACTAGCAAATTTATTTAGAAAACATTATAAAATATTAACAGTAACAATTGTATTAGCTCTGTCAAAATCATTTTTACGGGGTTGCATTTTTGACATGCACAAAAAGGAGTCACAGATTGAACAGGAAAACAAGGGTCATGCTGCATTCCCTTTTTGTAAATCTAATTCATCAAGGTTAAATTAGAAAGTTCCTAAATATTTCCACAAAAGAAAAGTGCTGAAGTTTATACATATCTTCTTTTAATAGAGAGAATTGTAATTGTTGGTCAATTTTTTATACACAGCCCTCTGATGACCACAAATCTATTATAGTTGCTTTTGAAAATAATTATTGCAAGTACGTTTGCATGTAATTGGTAAAATGAACTTATGATAAAATTCACTAACAAAATTCCTAAATTGGATAGATGAAAGTTGGTGATAAAATGAGAAATGGAATCAGTTTCATGATTTTTTTATTTATACATGCAATAATTATGTTGTTGGGTTTGTGTTTTAGTTCACTGTCCTTAATCATGTTAATGGGACAATAAGAACATTTGTTTTCACAATATGGTAAATGAAGGTGTATTTGTTCATTAGAAGTACTAATACATAGAGTGTTTAAGTTGTTGTAATTTGTTTAAGACAAATCTAATCCTATAAACAAAAAAATAATGCACCACAACAATGATTACCAGCAAATCCCAATGACCTCCTCTCTGGTGGTAGGCTCCAATGACAAAGTCGTATGGTATTAATTTGTTCTGAAATTAGAGCTATCATTAGAACAAATAATTCTAATCTTTCCTAAAATTGTATGAAACATGAATTTCTTCCCTTAACATGATGGAATTCAGGGCTAGACAATATCTATTATTTATTTTCATGAAAAGGTCTATCATGCTACTGGTAGTATTTTGTATCCCTGTGGTTAACGTTGACATTTCAAAATGAACCTAGTAAGCATTATTGACAATTACCCTTTAAATAATAGTATTCAGAAAATTTCTTAAATGGCTATCATAGAAATGTTACTCTTTTATGCAAAATTCATCATTTATATGTTGTTTTTTTTGGTGACAGGGTGTTTACCTTTTCATGTCGTCCAGGGACATATTTTCCATTAATGATGTTGTTTGTGGTGCAGACCAACTGGTGTCTTACTTTGATGTTTCCCTTGTCCATCTCCTTTGGTCGATTATGGAGAAATGCAGGTATGTGCTGGTTGTACTGTTTGTAGAAGGCAGATGCTTTTATGTTAACATCTAGATATCTAAAATTTCGAAAAAAAAAGAATATGTCTATAGTACAGGTATGCTCCACTATCACTATCATTTCCTATGTTCAGTGGATCATTAAATTGAAGTCAAAACTCTAATTTGGCATAAAAACTATAAAGCTCCTTGGACTTCAACTTCATCAAAAACTACCTTACTACCTTGACCAAAATATTTAACCTGAAGCGGGACAGAAACACAAATGGACAAATAAACAAAAACAAACAGACTGAAAAATATAGTGCCCCTAGGTGTAGCATTAAAATAATTTCTTACTTGGTATTTGTTTTTTTATTTTAACCAAGATTAATTAAGTTATACTTCAATTTTAGGATGCAATCAATTTTTATCATATCTAATGTAATTCTGAATTTTTAAAGGCTCCAACCTTCACCCTAACCTTAGACAGTAAGTAGTAAAACATTTTAAAAAACATGAAAAAGACATGCAATAAAATATTAATTCAGAATGACTTAACTCAATCAAGGAGACAAGATTTTCACAAAAACATGAGTCCTTATGCTCTTGTCACCTTTGCAATGAAACCAAAAAATAAATTAGTTAAAACTTATATATTAAGGCAATAATAAAAGATAGGACTCTAATATACAAATTATTTGTGATAGAGATAACAAGTGTGGAAAAATAAATTCTTTATTTCCAATTTTAAAGAAATATAAGGATAAAGAACTTTTAAAGGAATTAATTAGTATATAAACTGGACAAAGTCACTCACAAACACTTTTATATCCTATAATTTCATACTTATTGAGATACAAGTACTTGTCAAATTCCTTATCACGACTTTCCCTTTGAAAGTTAAGTAACTTATCTCTTTATTTAAAAAAAACAACTTATCTACAAATCATATTTAAGTGTCCTGTTTTGTCTTTCAACACCATTGTTGGTGTTAATTTTTACCAACAGACGGTCTTTCCTGTACAACCAAGCCCACATCTAAATAAAGTATGAACATTTTTGACGATCTTGAGAATATCTTATTTAACTAATAAAATTAGTGCCCCCTAAATGGGGGTTATCCAATAAAAAAGAAAATATTACGTAAAATAAGAAAAAAATCCCAATTTCATGAAGGAATATTCTGGCCAAAAACATTTAAATCAGATCACATTCAAGAACATAAAGCATTCTGAATACTTAAAGAATCATCCATTTTTCTAGTATGTACGTATTAATCAACTTGTGAGGCCATTTTGATAGAACTTTCTGTCCGTAATTTTTCTCAGCTTTCACCTTTTAATTTTAAAGAAAAGAATTTCATCACCTTTACACTCTTTAACCAGGTATTATTCATCCAATCTCTAAATTCTTTGTGGGTTTTCCAAAAATAGCCCTCTTTTAGGTTGCTGATGGCTTCATCAAAATGTGCAGTTGTTTGTGCTCTAGCAACTCTTCTTAGGATCAGCAAAACATCATCAACATTCTGGTTAAGACCATGTTTAATCGCTTTCAACCACCTACTCCAGGCCTGCTCTCTGTGAAAATCACAGATAAAAGGCTGGCAATCTGAAACAGAAATATTCATTTAAAAAAATATTACAGGATACTTAATCAGGAAGTATGGTGGACATATATATGAACACTAGTGGCAAAGAACCCATAGACACCTAGTTCTGTGCACCTAATAATCTTTAGACTTGATCTTCTAAACTAGGTCGGCCTCCTTAGTTACAGACACAGAGAGAATTTTACCCTTACTGTCATCTATTTAAAACCATTGATAAAAAATAATTGCGTTAGAATTAGGGACTTTCTGTTTTGAATTTTTCTGGTAGTTTGGTATTTTTGTTAATTCACTTTATGATATGCATTGTTTTTGTCCTGACAACAAAATAACAAAAATGTATGTATAACGTACCTGGTGCTGGAAAACAAGTAATGATTGCTTTGATCTCAGCTTCACAGTTGTCTACCATGAAATATTTCGGGTTCCAGTTAGGGTTCCATTCTTTAATTTGGTTGAGAGCCTAAGTGATGGTACTACTGTTTTCATACTGACATGCAAAAACAGCTACAACTGAATAATCCACATTTGTCTTGACGCACAAGAAAAACAGTGGAATTGAATATTTTGTTGTTCTGTATGTAGCATCTAGAAGACAAATCTCATTGCCATAAAGGTTAAGCAGTCGTTGTTGCCAGGTTGATTGGTATAAGAAAAAGAAACCTGTTGAGTCTCCAGTATCTTCTGTGTTCACATCAGAACCAGAGAAAAGAAACTTATCTTCTGGCCTGTCTTTCTGCCACTCATCAACATGAGCCATTAAGTTTTCCTGATCATATTTGGCCTTCAATCCCTTCAACTTAGCAGCATAAACGAAGTTAGATATATCCCGCTGACTTGGGAAAAATCTTCTGTTTGTCCAGTTGGCACATTTCTCACCAGCAAATATTTCGTGTCTTACAAACTGCTCAAGTAATGGTCTTAAGCAGCTTGATGACACTAAACCTTCACCAACATACTCCTCAATTTTACCAATAATTCTTTTGTCCACTGGTATGCAAACTTCTGCGGCCTGAAATTATTAAAAATTTTAACTAATGTATATACATGGAATGTATGAACTAGGCCTTATGTCCATAAATGGGGCATAATAAAAACATTTTAATGTCACAAAATTTATTCATTTTGTGTTTGGTTCACTTACAAACTACTCTAAGTAAGGTTAAAGTTATAAAAATTATACACATATGGCCCCTAGAAAAGGTGAATATGCAAAATAGTTAACACTTGAAGGTTATTTCACTGAGGGCACACCGAAATAATTTCCAATTTTATTAAGGAAAGATACTGCAAAAATGCTGATGTTATTTTGTCGGGGCAAAACAGCATTTTAAGCATTAGGATAACATTAAACCATTACCAATTACTGAATGCTTTTGACTAACAGAAAAAAATGACTTATAAGTTGTTAGCAAAATTTTAATTACCTCTCCATAAAGATGATTTTGATGTCCATTTCTTTCTCCTTGTGGCAATGATATAAAAATATGGCGTGTCATTGCCAGTTTAATATCTGTATCAGTTAAACTGCTTCTAATAACCCTGGACAGTTGCTCTTTTTTATACTTTGAGATACAATCCTGTTAAAATAAATAATTAAAAATATATTACTCCTTCAGATCGATCTCTAAATCTAAAAATCATTAAGCATTCTTTTTCCCCCTTGTAAACATATGACAATAATCATCTTACTTCAAGCCTCTACATGTAACACCCAAACTTCATGTTAACTAAGATTTCATCAAAACCAATTCAATGGAGTAGGAATTCTTTAGGAAGGGAAATTGATTGAAGGACTGACCAAAGTTCTGACAAACTGATATGGTGATCCTCATCTGAAAGGATATATTTACAAGAAAAAATACAATAAAAATGGTACATACACATACTGCAAAAGTTGTTCCATTTGAAGATAACTATGTTTGTGATTTTCATCATGAGATCATTTTTTTTAACAGAAGTTTTACAATTCCTTGAGAATCTTAAGGGATCTACAAATACTATGAAAATTGTAATGAACAAATAATTGTTCTTCCACAATACTTCTATATATCTATTCAAAAGAAATAAAAACTGTACCTATTTAATACTGTACAGATATACATGCAACAAAATAAGAAAAGGTGTATCAATACTATGAAAAATTGTAAACTAGCTAATTGTAAGATAGGAAAAAGATTATCACTACAAAATCAATAACTACCTTAATGTCAGTAAAGAAAATCATCTCTTTTGCAATAATGGTCGCAGGACAGTTCAATTTTTTAGTTGTTTGGATGTGGAAACGTTTCTTTTGATAAGCAGAGTGATCCGATTGCTGAAATATTGAAACAGATACACGTAGTGTCACATCATTTAATAGTCATCTATTGTATAAACCATGTAAAATTCAAATGATCAGTATGGCACATTTTACTTAAAAAAATTAAATGTTCATCCTCAAAAGGACCACACATTGGACTATATATATCTAGGACAAATCTATAAGTGTCTACAATAAAACCAGGTTCTACAGGCATCAGAAGATACTAACTTTTATAACCTGTTTGGTGTCTGAGAATTTCTGGTCCCTTATCTGGTCCTATGGGAGATCACAGATGGATCTATAAGTGTCTATAATAAAACCAGGTTGTACAGGTTAGTCATCAGAAGATACTAACTTGTAAATAGATATAGGAAGATGTGGTGTGAGTGCCAATGAGACAACTCTCCATCCAAATAACAATTTAAAAATCAAACCATTATAGGTTAAAGTACGGCCTCCCTTATCTGGTCCTATGGGAGATCACAGATGGATCTATAAGTGTCTACAATAAAACCAGGTTCTACAGGTTAGTCATCAGAAGATACTAACTTGTAAAACCTGTTTGGTGTCTGAGAATTTCTGGTCCTTTGTCTGGTCCTATGAGATATCACAGATGGATCTATAAGTGTCTACAATAAAACCAGGTTGTACAGGTTAGTCATCAGAAGATACTAACTTGTAAAACCTGTTTGGTGTCTGAGAATTTCTTGTCCCTTATCTGGTCCTATGGGAGATCACAGATGGATCTATAAGTGTCGACAATAAAACCCGGTTCTACAGGTTAGTCATCAGAAGATACTTACCTGTAAAACCTGTTTAGTGTCTGAGTATTTCTGGTCCTTTGTCTGGTCCTATGGGAGATCACAGATGGATCTATAAGTGTCTACAACAAAACCAGGTTCTACAGGTTAGTCATCAGAAGATACTTACCTGTAAAACCTGTTTAGTGTCTGAGTATTTCTGGTCCTTTGTCTGGTCCTATGGGAGATCACAGATGGATCTATAAGTGTCTACAACAAAACCAGGTTCTACAGGTTAGTCATCAGAAGATACTAACTTGTAAAACCTGTTTTGTGTCTGAGTATTTCTGGTCCCTTATCTGGTCCTATGGGAGATCACAGATGGATCTATAAGTGTCTACAATAAAACCAGGTTGTACAAGTTAGTCATCAGAAGATACTAACTTGTAAAACCTGTTTGGTGTCTGAGTATTTCTGGTCCTTTGTCTGGTCCTATGAGATATCACAGATGGATCTATAAGTGTCTACAATAAAACCAGGTTGTACAGGTTAGTCATCAGAAGATACTAACTTGTAAAACCTGTTTGGTGTCTGAGAATTTCTGGTCCTTTGTCTGGTCCTATGGGAGATCACAGATGGCTCTATAAGTGTCTACAATAAAAACAGTTTCTACAGGTTAGTCATCAGAAGATACTAACTTGTAAAACCTGTTTGGTGTCTGAGTATTTCTGGTCCTTTGTCTGGTCCTATGAGATATCACAGATGGATCTATAAGTGTCTACAATAAAACCAGGTTGTACAGGTTAGTCATCAGAAGATACTAACTTGTAAAACCTGTTTGGTGTCTGAGAATTTCTGGTCCCTTATCTGGTCCTATGGGAGATCACAGATGGATCTATAAGTGTCGACAATAAAACCCGGTTCTACAGGTTAGTCATCAGAAGATACTTACCTGTAAAACCTGTTTAGTGTCTGAGTATTTCTGGTCCTTTGTCTGGTCCTATGGGAGATCACAGATGGATCTATAAGTGTCTACAACAAAACCAGGTTCTACAGGTTAGTCATCAGAAGATACTAACCTGTAAAACCTGTTTAGTGTCTGAGTATTTCTGGTCCTTTGTCTGGTCCTATGGGAGATCACAGATGGATCTATAAGTGTCTACAACAAAACCAGGTTCTACAGGTTAGTCATCAGAAGATACTAACTTGTAAAACCTGTTTTGTGTCTGAGTATTTCTGGTCCCTTATCTGGTCCTATGGGAGATCACAGATGGATCTATAAGTGTCTACAATAAAACCAGGTTGTACAGGTTAGTCATCAGAAGATACTAACTTGTAAAACCTGTTTGGTGTCTGAGTATTTCTGGTCCCTTATCTGGTCCTATGGGAGATCACAGATGGATCTATAAGTGTCTACAATAAAACCAGGTTCTACAGGTTAGTCATCAGAAGATACTAACTTGTAAAACCTGTTTGGAGTCTGAGAATTTCTGGTCCTTTGTCTGGTCCTATGGGAGATCACAGATGGCTCTATAAGTGTCTACAATAAAAACAGGTTCTACAGGTTAGTCATCAGAAGATACTAACTTGTAAAACCTGTTTGGTGTCTGAGTATTTCTGGTCCTTTGTCTGGTCCTATGAGATATCACAGATGGATCTATAAGTGTCTACAATAAAACCAGGTTGTACAGGTTAGTCATCAGAAGATACTAACTTGTAAAACCTGTTTGGTGTCTGAGAATTTCTGGTCCCTTATCTGGTCCTATGGGAGATCACAGATGGATCTATAAGTATCTACAATAAAACCCGGTTCTACAGGTTAGTCATCAGAAGATACTTACCTGTAAAACCTATTTAGTGTCTGAGTTTTTCTGGTCCTTTGTCTGGTCCTATGGGAGATCACAGATGGATCTATAAGTGTCTACAACAAAACCAGGTTCTACAGGTTAGTCATCAGAAGATACTTACCTGTAAAACCTGTTTAGTGTCTGAGTATTTCTGGTCCTTTGTCTGGTCCTATGGGATATCACAGATGGATCTATAAGTGTCTACAACAAAACCAGGTTCTACAGGTTAGTCATCAGAAGATACTAACTTGTAAAACCTGTTTTGTGTCTGAGTATTTCTGGTCCCTTATCTGGTCCTATTGGAGATCACAGATGGATCTATAAGTGTCTACAATAAAACCAGGTTCTACAGGTTAGTAGAAGATATTAACTTGATACATTTAATATTTTTTAATCAAGTTAAAAGCAATTTATATACATCTTCCAAAATATCATTTAATACTATATATATACCAATAAAATGTACCTGTGCATTCTGGGCTTTGACTTTTTTAGCCTTATTTCTATCTGGCCCATGGTGACACTCAAATCTCTCTGTTTGTAGGACTATATAGGGATTGTCTGGCATATGAAGATTGTTCTTTTCCCTCCACTGGATCTTGTGCTGCTTACTGTCAATATCTAATAATTGAAATATTCAATACTTGATTACTACTGTGTTTATATTACAGTGTGAAATGTACATGTATTGTATATTTATCACCTAAACTCATTCAGCATGTTCAGGACAGTTACCATCTCATTTTAAGTTTTAATTTTAGAAAAAAGTGATCTTTTTTCAGTGGAAACTGGTCCACTGATACAGAGATTTTAAGCCTAGAGCAATTATATACACAAATGGCTGATAAGTACTGCAGAATAGTCAGTAATGATGAAATGAATTATTTTCATGCAAATTACACATACATATCAGATCACTTTTTCAAATAAAAGTTAATGCTAAATCTGTTTTACACAATTAGTTTTGTTTCAGTTTCATCAATGTACTGGACAAAGAAATAACATGATGATAAGTGTCTTTCATAATTTTCTTACCCTTCTGAACCTGATTTCACTGCCAATTTTAAGTGGAGTCCATGTTATTTTTTTATTTATTTCAACTGTTGTTGTAAACGTATTTTACTTTTCTACATTGGCTAGAGGTATAGGGGAGGGTTGAGATATCACAGACATGTTTAACCCCGCCGCATTTTTGCGCCTGTCCCAAGTCAGGAGCCTCTGGCCTTTGTTAGTCTTGTTTTATTTTAATTTTAGTTTCTTGTGTACAATTTGGAAATTAGTATGGCGTTCATTATCACTGAACTAGTATATATTTGTTTAGGGGCCAGCTGAAGGACGCCTCCAGGTGCGGGAATTTCTCGCTACATTGAAGACCTGTTGGTGACCTTCTGCTGTTGTTTTTTTCTATGGTCGGGTTGTTGTCTCTTTGGCACATTCCCCATTTCCATTCTCAATTTTATTTGGTTTTATAAGTCTTTGTTTACTCGGTGGCTTTGATTGTAACTATCTCATATTTAAAAAAAATTATTGCCAATATATAATGTATTGTATTAATACTGCATTGTTTCCTTTACTACCATGTTCTTGAACATGTATATTGTAAGTTGTTTCCCCTGATTACTTTCCCCACCTCATGTTTCATTATTAAATGTGCCTTCTTATAACATGTTAGTTTTTAGTGCTTACTGGTGAATGAAAAAAACCTACCAGTGTTTCCAAAAGTGGATGAAGTTTTCACAGAAACAAAATATGATTTTGTCTCCACTTCATAGTGCCACTTAAGCTCCTCTAACTGTTCTTTTGACTCAACAAAGCCATTATATGGGTTATGGAATGTGGAAAAAAAATCACACCATCCTGGAAAAAAGGGCTTATACATTAAAGTATTATTATTCCACTGTGTGTTGATTTTGATAGCAAAATAAACATCTGATTGGTTGAACTAAACTATCACACATGAACAACAATTCATATTCCATTCTGGATATAGGGCTTGCCTTGTGTGAGGTTACAAACGGTACATGTTTTATAACGTTATCATTTGATTGTTTTTTTTATATATACATTTGTATAATATAGTATTTTCGTTTTTAAAAATATTTTCAGATTTAAAAACAAACAAGAATGAATCAATAATTAACTTTTAATCGCAACTGATTATCATTGTGTACGTTGTTTTTTATAGTTAAAAAAAAAACAGATAAAAAAAGAAGTATATTGATTAATATATAAATGTTTTAACGAAGTAAAAAAAGGTAAAGACAGTAGAATAAAACGCTCATTTCCAAGGGCTTACAAATGTAGGAAGATATGAAGATTTGTTCATCCAAGGAAAATCATATATGAAGAGGACATCATATCTCCGTTAGGCTCAGGAGATAAATGTATAACATTCATGCATAAAAAAACATACCCCTCCGTGAAGTTAAATGATCGTACCCGAACACTCACTCACTCAGTGACGGTCACTCACTCAGACTCTTTTCGATGAACTGTTAAATCTACTGCCCTGGAGATCAATTTTAGAAATTTTTTAGTTAGATTCTGTGGACCTGTAGATATGATTTTTACAGGCCCGAGAGAACTTTTACAAGCCTAGGCTGCCTGGGCTGATGTTCAGCGCGAAAACAGTAACATATCACTGTATATGTCAACATATCACTGTATATGTCAACATTTCAAAAGACAGGACAGTTAAACTTTCTTTGATACATGTTGTATAGAGTTATTTTTGTATATAAGCTTTGCTTTCATTCATAATATTTGTTCAATTTTATACAAAAAATGAGAACCGACTAATGTGGTTTAAAAATGTATCAATAAAGGTACAAGTACTGTCAGAATTAGGAGTTTAACTATTCAATCTGAAGGTTAGAAATTATATCATTGTATTGATATTAAATCTTCGAACTACCTGTATCCTCTGTCTGTTGGAGTGGGGGTTGTTCCATATTTGCTTTGTTCTAGTTCTACATGTTAAAAACAGATAAAAAAAGAAGTATATTGATTAATATATAAATGTTTTAACGAAGTAAAAAAAGGTAAAGACAGTAGAATAAAACGCTCATTTCCAAGGGCTTACAAATGTAGGAAGATATGAAGATTTGTTCATCCAAGGAAAATCATATATGAAGAGGACATCATATCTCCGTTAGGCTCAGGAGATAAATGTATAACATTCATGCATAAAAAAACATACCCCTCCGTGAAGTTAAATGATCGTACCCGAACACTCACTCACTCAGTGACGGTCACTCACTCAGACTCTTTTCGATGAACTGTTAAATCTACTGCCCTGGAGATCAATTTTAGAAATTTTTTAGTTAGATTCTGTGGACCTGTAGATATGATTTTTACAGGCCCGAGAGAACTTTTACAAGCCTAGGCTGCCTGGGCTGATGTTCAGCGCGAAAACAGTAACATATCACTGTATATGTCAACATATCACTGTATATGTCAACATTTCAAAAGACAGGACAGTTAAACTTTCTTTGATACATGTTGTATAGAGTTATTTTTGTATATAAGCTTTGCTTTCATTCATAATATTTGTTCAATTTTATACAAAAAATGAGAACCGACTAATGTGGTTTAAAAATGTATCAATAAAGGTACAAGTACTGTCAGAATTAGGAGTTTAACTATTCAATCTGAAGGTTAGAAATTATATCATTGTATTGATATTAAATCTTCGAACTACCTGTATCCTCTGTCTGTTGGAGTGGGGGTTGTTCCATATTTGCGTTGTTCTAGTTCTACATGTTTTTATTTAACTATTTAGCTTAGCTGTTCTCTTCCCTCCTGTTCTACTTTCATTTTCAAAAAGAGCGCCGGAAATAAATACGGGGAAGCCGTTCTATTTTTAACAAGTAGATGCGTACGCATTTCTGGTTTCAAAGGTTGTTATCTAGTTGCTTCCGCCATCGGGTCGCCAAAGTACACTGTCTATGCCTTCACATAGGAGATCAATGCTTCATACAGAGGCTTCTCGTCATACATTTATAAGACACACCCCCAACGAATCAAACCAACGCTTATAAAGTAGATAATAATCTGATTGGTTCCAACGTTTTGGAACATGAACACCCTCTAAGAGGCGATTTTACCGGAGACGGCAAAATAGCCACTTCATTTATCTTTTTATTTATTCTTTTCTATATATGTATTCAAATACAACTAATGATCTAAACATAGATATAGATTTTCCAACAAAAGCTTTGATAACCCTTGGTTAATGGGTTATATTTAGCATGTTATATAATACACGGTTTATTTGTTGCATCATGTTTATTTAATGATTGTTGAGTGTTTCTGATTTAGATAACCAGTTCATTATAATATTTCTAATGTATTTATCATATTAAATTATTGACTGTGCAAACAAATGTCAAATGATTAGTATTTGATAAGAATTGCAAGAAAGAAAACTGTTTTCTGCTTTTTTTGGGGGGGGGGGGGGGGGGGGGGGTAGTTGTCTCTTAGAAACAAATCCCATGTCCCGTCTTTTTTTTATGATATAAAATTGAAATTAGAAATAAATCAGACAATAAATTTCAAATTTTCTTTTTTCGAAAAAAGTTCTTTCGTTTATTCTCTTTTTGTAATCTGATCAGCCCAATATATATGTACACTGACTAGATTTTCCTTATCATTACAAACACACAGAATTCATTCCGTCAAATTATAATATTATGTTGTTCTACTTAATGTTAATATATAACAAAAATTAAAAATTAGTGGCGATCCGTGCATTTTATAGTAACCTTAATTTCCTTTTCTCAAAAGCTTATAGAGTCTTATAAAGCAGCGTACTACTAATAAGAAAGGGATGAAAATATATATTGACAAATGCTATGCCATACATTCAAAATTCATCACAGAGCAATAACATATCACAAACAAGTATACCTTAAAGACAACATCATAGCAATGTACAAGAAATGTATGATTGTTATTACGGAAATGATTTTAGATTTGAAATCCAATTATCAATATGAATAAAGCTATGGGTTTTCCGACAAGAGCTATCGCACACGCGCAATTTAACTTTCTGTCTGAAGTGATATTGTTAGAAATAAAATGTTATTGATTACATAATTGTTATTTTAACATCACTCCACTTGTCCTTGAATACTGATAAGCATCTTATTATAACCCAAACGAAAATTTTCATAACAATAAAAAAAAGTAATTCTTCATATTGTCAGTTCATATTTTGAATACCATTTGCAAGAATGAAATTTACAAAAAAGGTAGGAAAATTAAACTCATTATATTTATTTCTGTTTCCATATCTGATTATTTAAAAAGGTTTCGATGTTTTTTTTTTATAATATTGCCATCCTACTTTTCCACTTTATGGATGATTTCCTACATTTTTGATACGACCGAAAAAAATTTGGGTTCGTATAATGCTATGATGTCGTCGTCTGCGTCGTCTGAACAACACATCTGGTTTCTGAACTTATGTACAAGTTAATGGATCTCTATGAAAATTTAAAAGATGTTCAATATTACAAAAGACAGTTTTGAATTGATTTATGGGGTTATGGTACCAACAGTTTAGGAACAAAGACTAAAAAGGGACCAACATTGCATTTTTTAAGTTTCCAGACTATAACTTGTGTGTTAGATTATAGACATCCCAAACGGAAACCTGGGCTTGAGATAGGGGGAATTGCCTTCAAAATGTAGGAATAAGGGACAAAGAAGGGACCAAAAAAAAGCATTTTTCTAGTTTCCAGACAATAACTTGTGTTTTTGTGAATGGAAATCTATGAATTGTACTTAATGTCACAATGCCACAAAAGGAAGGCATGGATTGAGTTGAGGGATAATTTCTCCAAGGGTGGGTAAAAAAAAATTCAAATATCAATTCTTTTTTTTTTCAATCTTCAATTTCACAGTATTGCACAACAGGTTCAAAGATTTTGACCACATTTATTTTGTGTCAGAAACCTATAAATCTATATTATGTCAAACCCTTGATAACAATCCAAATTCAGACAGTATTTAACTTGATAAGTGTATCCAAATTTGCTCCATCTGTTCAGTGTTTGACCTCGATGGTCATATCTAGGATGCGCTCACCGAAGCTTTTTATTTCATTATAGATTCATTTCCATTGGGTTATTTTCCTTGAACCGTAAGACAACTTTGATAACGGAACAAAAATAAAAATGAATACCATGATTAAGGGAAAGAGAGAATAGAAGGGAACGTATAATTGGAATATTTCTATCAATTATCATCCTAAAATTAATAACAACCTGTACACATATCTGTAGATGTGTGTATAGCAGTCAAAGTGGAATTGAATGTACCTTGTTAACATCTAATTGTTAATCAATCTATCGTGTACGGTTTTAACATAGACCAAAAAGGCCCAAATGATATATATTTTATAAATTACTTTGATAAAATTAATTTGGAACACGCTGTTCTTATTTTGCATACTTCTTTTCTCATGTTTCTATATTTATACTTAAGATGCAACTAACGATCTAAATATATATATAGATTTTCCAACAAAATATTCGGTAACCCTCGTGACTTAATAGTTATATTTAGCATGTTAGATAATACATGTTTCATTGGTTGCATCATGTTTATAAAAAGATATTGTTGTTGTCCTTTGATTTAGATACATTTTGTAATAAGTCTTTAACAATATTTTATCATTTTAGTTTGCATGTAATGGTCAATTGTTTAATATTTAATAAATATGGCAAGAAAAAAGACGGGTTTAAAAAAGAAATAAGTGATGAATGTGAAAACAGATTTCAAATGTTCCGTTTTTTCTTTTTTATAGAATTTTTCGTTCATTCCTTTTTTATTTGTAATATGTTTGTCCTTCATCTATATTTATAGTCATTAATGTAATACATTTTCCTGCTCCCTACTAACACTAAGACATTTTTAGTATTTTGCCATAATAATTCGGTCAAATTTAGTACACTACGTTTTACTATAATATAGTAATATTACCGTAAAAGTAATTGATGGTGCATAGTCGTTATACAGCCTTAATATATTTTCCCAAAAAGCTATGAGCTTCATAAAGTGAGCCCACAAAACATATTGACAGAAACGGAAACATGTATTGATAAATATTCTGCTAAACAATTTTAATTCATCATGGAACAATAATATACACAAAATAAGTATTCTTTATATACAGCCTCATAGTATTGTGCAAAACCTGTACGATTACTATTAATAAATTGTTTTCCATTTGTAGATTTGGAATCTACCTACCAATCTAAATATAACTAATTTGGAGCTATCGCGCAATTTAAAACTGTGTTTGACGTGCTTTTTGTTACGAAAATCTTCATGATTACATCATTATTATTTATTCACCAGTTCAGTTGTCCTTGAATACGGATAAGCACTAATTATAGTCTCAATGAAAAGTTTCATAACAATAAAAAGAATAAAAGCAAATTTTCAATTGATCGGTTCAAATATTGAATAATATTTGCAAGGATGAAGCTGACAGAAAAGGTATGAAATTAAGCGCATTATATATTTCAAGACTATTTTCGAATCTGATTAGCCACAAACGTATAGGTGGGATGTGTTTTTAAGATTTTTATCCTTCTTTTGCCATTTATCCTTTATAAGTGATTTAATAGTTGATATTTAAGGACTATCAATTATTCTAATTTTTATCAGAGCTCGATACATACTTTTTTTAGACTTTGAAAGCGAAAAATAGTTATGACGACCAAATATTCTGGGTAATAATCTGAACAAATGCCCCATCCGTTGCGAATTTAACAAATACATAAAAAAAATAAAACGTTAAGTATTGTCATAGATCACAATCAGTATATTTGGTGATTTGATTTTTTTCAGCTGTAAAGCAACTTTGCTAAAGTAATTTACGTTAACATGGCAACGGTATAGAGAGGAATCGATAGAAGATTGGTACACGTCACTAACGGATCTAATATTTTTGACAAGACCACATGAAAAATGGGACCCACTACCGTCAAACTTTAGTAATTTCCTTTTAAATGAAAAAAATAGTTATCAAAAGTACCAGGATTATAATTAAGTACGCCAGACGCGCGTTTCGTTTACATAAGACTCATCAGTGACGCTCATATCAACATATTTATCAAGCCAAACAAGTAAAAAGTAGACGAGCATTGAGAATCCAAAATTCCAAAAAGTTGTGCCAAATACGGCTAAGGTAATCTATGCCTGGGATAAGAAAATCCTTAGTCTTCGAAAAATTCAAAATTTATAAACAGGAAATTTATAAAATTGACATCATTATTGATATTCATGTCAACACTTAAACGCTTAAGTATTGACTACTGGGCTGGTGATACCCTCGGGGACAAAACGTCCACCAGCAGTGGCATCAACCCAGTGGTGTAAATAGTTATCGAAGGTACCAGGATTATAATTTAGTACGCCAGACGCGCCTTTCATCTACATAAAACTCACCAGTGATGCTCATATCGAAATATTTATAAAGCCAAACAAGTAAAAAGTAGAAGGGAATTGAGAACCCAAAATTCCACAAAGTTGTGCCAAACACGGTTAAGGTAATCTATGCCTGGGATAATAAAATCCATAGTTTTCGAAAAATTCAAAGTTTTGTAAACCATAAATTTATAAAATTGACCTCTTTATTGATATTCATGTCAACACTTAAACGCTTAATTGTTGACTACTGGGCTGGTGATACTCTCGGGGACAAAACGTCTACAGCAATGGCATCGACCTAGTGGTGTAAATAGTAATCAAAATCAGGATTATAATTTAGTACGCCAGACGCGCGTTTCGTCTACATAAGACTCATCAGTGACGCTCATATCAAAATATTTATAAAGCCAAACAAGTAAACCGTAGAAGAGCATTGAGGATCCAAAATTCCAAAAAGTTGTGCCAAATACGGCTCAGGTAATCTATGCCTTGGATAAGAAAAAAATCCTTAGTTTTCGAAAAATTCAAAGTTTTGTAAACAGGAAATTTATAAAATTGACCTCATTATTGATATTCATGTCAACACTTAAACGTTTAAGTGTTGACTACTGTGCTGGTGATGCCCTCGGGAACGAAACGTCCACCAGCAGTGGCATCGACCCAGTGGTGTAGATACCCTCGGGGACGAAACGTCCACCAGCAGTGGCATCGACCCAGTGGTGTAAATAGTTATCAAAAGTACAAGGATTATAATTTAGTACGCCAGACGCGCGTTTCGTCTGCATAAGACTCATCAGTGACGCCCATATCAAAATATCAAAACGTTTCTTCAAAAAAGGGGTTCTGGTTATCCACACCCTTTTTAATCTGCCAATAAATGTATGGTCAGAATATTACTTTAAATTATCATTAGAGTCTTAAAAAATAATACATACATATATACGATTCAAAGTTGAAGAGTTTGTATCTTCAAAACTTCTTGATCGGTCGTGTACGATTTCAACATTGTCACGCAATACACAAAAGCTATATTTTAAAGAATTCTATGATAATATTTAACATGTTTAATTTACGAAATAACTGCTTAATTACTTTTGAAGATACCACGATACAATTGATATTCGCGCACATATGCTACAGGTCAACTTTGTTGAATTTTAGATCCCAAAGTCCAATTTTTATTCTATATGTAGAACATGTTTAAAACAATAATGAATGTTGTAAGCTTCTACATGTTGATCCAAAGCATACAATAGATGTGTAGAAGTAGAAATTTGATGCGATTTAATTTGCCAGTTACAAATAAACAAAGGTTTTGATTATTTATAAATGATTACCTGTCTTATGCATGTGATTTATTACAGTAAATTAGGATTAATGCCAAGGTCATGCAGATATCCTTTTAAAGTATGACAGATATAAAATGTATTCCCATTGTTTTTTCTTTCAGACAAACTGCTGTTCCCATTGTAAACGGGAAAATAATAAGTGTATAAAGAAGAAAAAAGTTCTGAAACATTTGTTCAGCGAAAAATTAAATGCTTCTCTTCTTAAAAAGACCAAAACAGTACCAAACACATATGGGTTGTATTGTATTACAAGTAATGATGCTGGTGAAGTTTTGTACATTGGGTTTTCGAACCGCAGTGTGCGACAAAGATTGTTGGTAAGCTGTAAAAAAAATAAAATTTAAACAAAACTTTGATGTTAGTTTATAGTTGTGAGTAATTACATTTTAATTGAAAAACAGTGCATTCGTTATGTTATTTTGCTTTTATCTTATTGATAAAATTATGTTTTACATTGTTTTTGTTTAATTGTGATGGACAATATGAATAAAGGGAGTTTATTCCTAAAATATTTTTCTAAGATAGTTGTTACCTATGAAATACATCAATACAACGTTCCAACAATGATTGCCAGCGTAAACTGACAAAGTTACCCTACCAGATCTTAAATATATTACGTTTAGTGTCTCAACACATGGTAAAGTAGTTTAACTTACAGTGGCAATTTAATTTTATTATCAGAGAGAGGGAAAAATTTAAGGAAACAATAATAAGACGGTAAATTTTTTCAGGAGGAATTTGAAAACAACAAACCCCCTATTCCATATGAAGATTCTGACCTTGAAATGAAGTTTTCAGTCATTTGCTAACAACTTTCCAGACTTGCGTTCATAAATGGTCTCCATTTTGGTGAAACAATATGTTTTAACGTAAAATAGCAATGAGCGAGGACATTGAAGTTTTTAGACTATTATGAATATAATCCTGATATCAAGATTTAAAAAAACCCGGTTAGGTTCACCGCTTCACATTCCTCCAAATTCGATGAACGCATCAAGATATATTTTTATAATGTTATTCATGCGATTTACATAGTTCAACTTAATCTCTCTTTTTTCAGGCTCATACAGGAGGATACGACAATCAAGCAATAGGAAAATTCTTGAAAGGGAAGGATCTTCGAAAGTTTTCGCTTGCATGGGTAAAGGAGCAAAAGGCTGAATGCTTAGAACAGAAATTTATTGAATACGTTACCCATAATCAAGGTTTTAGACCACTGTTTAACATGAAAAGAGGACGGTCATGTGGACGAAAGGAAGAATGAATTAATATTAATCAAGGAATATTCGTTTTCGGATGCATCAATGTTTTTTAATTGATTGAAATGTCACTCATATTTTAAGTTTTTTCTTCCATTCTTCTTTTCTATTATGTGTATTGAATTAAACATAATAAAATTAGTTTAAACAATGTATATGTCTTTTCACTTCATCAAACAAATCCTTTTTCAATTAATGTATGAAATATATATGTGTAATGAATGTAAAAATATATCAATTAAAGACCAATGGCAAAGGTTTGGAACTCTTAAAGCTTGCATTACCGTACGACGTACAACGATGTTTAAAACATCTGCCTTATATTTGTGAAATTTGAATATATATATATCGGTTCTCATCAGTTTAAAAAAAAAACGGATATACCAGGCTTATTTTACACTAGAAATGTTGGGTTCCTTTGTTTCTTGCTGTTCGTTATCAGCCAAGCCTCCGTGTTGAGGGCCATACTTTGACCTATAATGGTTTACTTTCACAAACTGTAGTTAGATAGAGAGTCGTCTCATTGACACCCATAACATATTTTCTTATATCTATTATATGTTAACGCCGGACGCGCGTTACTTTAAGAAAAGTGACGTTCACACATGGTTCAGGAAATGAAACAAGATACTGATTATGTTTTGACTAATTGTTTACTGTTTGAGACCCATTATATTTTTTTGTTAACTTGTTGTCGTATCAATGAAGTAAAATCGATATACCTTTTCATACATATTGACCACGGAAAAACAAATCAAAAGTAAGTTAAACATAACACAGAACACTTATGAATTAGGAAGATGAATTACACTCAATATTGAGGTTGAAAGCATGATTATGGTCTTGTATGTCGGAAAACAGAAATCGCTCAATTGAAAGTATCCATTCATCGTAATGACCATGGAGAACTGAATTAAAATCTCATTTGTTGCAAAGTGGCAGTAGTTGATATGTATCATTTATGAGACATTGAGGTAAAAAAAAACACATCGTTGGTCTATGTTTTACTGCATTGATAATGTTTGTCGTTATACATTGGCATTTGATGACTTTCTTCAATCCGCTGAGATCAAAGTAGGAAGGGTTTGGTTTCAAACAAAAATGGAAGTAAATCCAACCACGTACTATTATACCTGTCAAAGTCAGAAAACACATAAAGGAAGTTGAAACTTTTGAGAAATAATGAGAAGGCATTACATCGTTTAAAAAAAAGAAACAATGAGCCAGCGTTTGACCCATTTTCCCATATACTTCCATATTGTGATTTTTTAAGCAATGTGATTGTGACAGATTATCTTTCTAATCATGTCTATTCAAATCTATAGAAAACAATGTTAATTGGTCGTTCGATGTCAATATTTTCTAAAAATAATTATTGTTGTTGCCAAATTTCTTCCTTTTGTTTTGTCTTGTATATCGGTACCGATGTTAATTTACATATGTTCCACAAAAAACGAAAGTTTGCCTTCAATATCAATTTTGTCTTCAATATTAATTGATGAAAGACTTACGATTAATGGCGTTCAAATCTCTATTATTGAAATTTTTGTGTAACTCTAGTGCCATTGTATAAAACATCATCAAGTACATGGCATTTGCATTAAGCGTAAGACAATTCTCCCTTCAAGTCACAATATGTAGAAAGTAGATCATTAAAGGTCACAGAATGGTCATAAACACGAAGCCCTGGCTCACACCAAACAACAAGCTATAAAAGGCTCCAAAAATATAGCGTAAAACCGTTCACATATTTAAACAATTTTAAAGTCTTGACATATAAGAATCATTTATAAACGAATAAGTCCAATCCAAAATTCAAATTCATAACTTAATTTGTTTCTAGTTCTATTGTCCGCATAACTAAGAAATAAAAACTTTATTCAAGATCGTACATTTCCATTAACACTTATGATATGATCACAGTAGTCTTTCACTTACTTCAGTATTACAAAACTACAATAAAAGATAAATTACAAAAATATCAAACTCGGAAGAAAATTCAAAAAGGAAATTTCCTAATAAAATCGAAAGTTAAGAGCTTAAACACATGAAACGAATCGAGAAAAACTGTCCTGTTCCAAAGAACTTAAATCATCACAATTAACACTCACTACACTAAGAAGAGCAATGGTATATAGTTGTTGTTAAATGATAAATGTATAGATTTTTGTTTTCTGAATCAATATTCTGTTTGGTCTTTCTCATTTGATTTGCCAAGGGTTTAGGTTAATTGTGTTCTTTTTTGAGCCACATTAAACATTTCTGATTTAAAAAAAACCTAGTGCACTCTAAAAAGTAACCAAATACGAAATGTAAGATTTCTCGAGACGTTTTGAAAAGAAAATTTCATTCAACATTTCAAATAGTTTTGAGTTAAGGACGTTCGCTGCTCAGTTTAAAAAAAATAACTTTTCATAAAACAAGTATGTATTAATAGGGAATAAATTAAGGAATCAAAATAGCAAAAAAAATATAGGGGTCCGTGTGCTTGTTTTCGAGATATTAGCCATTGGAATTTTGGCGAGAAAATGTTCTCTCTTGATTTTTCATAGCTTTATCATTGACCACTTAAAGTTCTCAAATACTATTAAAAGATAAATAAAATTTTATAAGACTTTTACAAATGACATATGATAATACATGTTAAAGATTTATAAAATGAAAAATGGGGGTTAAGGGGACTTTTTTTAACGCATTCAAATGGATAAAACCAGAGGATTACGAAAACCTGACAAAAATTTCAAAACATGACAAATAGACATCCTTGAGAATACAGAATTAAACAAATTTCACGGTTTGCAAGGCCAACTATCTAAAATAAACAATCTTACACTCAATGGTAAATACGGCTGTTTGATATCAAAATGAACTTGTAAGAGTTCTTTTCAATTTGATAAATACCTTTAGAACGCCTTTATTGAGAGCTCCATATAGAAAATGATTAAGTCTTCCCTCGTACATACTGCACATCTTACTCTCGACGAATCTCATCTCTGGCCTTACTACCGTCAAAGAGAGTCTTAAAATATTGCTAAGACGTTTACCCTTTCAACGAAGTCAATCGGTAAAGAATTCTTTAAAATCAGATCGGGATGATACACCTTTCAACTTCATAAAACATATCAGCGGCTTGAGTTATAATTTCGAGGATTAAACTAATAACAAGTAAAAAGAGCCTTGAAATAAACAATTCTAGATTTTCAACTGTTTATGAGGAAAGAAAAGTATGATTCATCTACACCATCACTGATTCTCAAATCAAAAACGTTAAAAAAAGCAATATTTTAAAAATCCGACTTTGAAGAGCGTCACGATCCCAAAATGTCCGGCGAAAAAAAGATGTTTTAAAAAAAAAAGGTTTAAATACGAATATTACAACACCATATATTGAAGACCTAAACCATACAAAATTATTTTTGATAAGATAGAAAAGATCAATGACGTTTAAAAAAATGGTCAGAGTTCATTATGCTTTGTAACTTCTTGTACTTAACTTATTGTTCTCTTTATTCATCATTTATGTTGCAGATTTCTGTAATTCTATGTAGCTTTAACAGATACTTTTTTTTTGAACATCTTCTCTTTTGAATTATATGCCAATCAGTTTAATGATATGATATAAATAAAATGAAATTTTTGTTAAAAACTTTTTCCTATATTTTGCTGTCTTGATTGACGGTACCGATGTTAATTTTCAATAAAATTGTTTTCAATATTATCTAACGCTGCTGACGGACTTAAGGTGTGAAAAATCTCTGTCGTGAATATGTTGTGTGTGTGTTTTTTTTTGTTTTTTGTTTTTATCTCTTATGACGTTGAAATAACATCAGCAAGAACTTGACCTTTGCCTTAATCGACAAAACATATTCATATCGTCATGATTGTAATAAAGAGCGTCAACTTTTTATACATAATATATATAACATATTTACTGTCGGTTTTGTATATTACAAAGCGTTTCACAAGCAGTTACCATGCTCATTTTGATAATTTTGCAAAAACTGTAAGTTTCTTGATATAAAAGATCAAAAGATGAAAGAAAAGAAAAACAAATAGTATATATTAAGCAAATTTTCTCTATATATATAAAACTTACTTTGTTTTAACTGGTCGCAACAAAACAAAATTGCCACCAGCTGTTTTGAGTTTTCGGTATAATGAAATAAACACATACTGTCAAACAAACGATTTCGATTGTCATCAACAACACAATTATGACAATCACCTACATGTTATTTCATAATTTATTCAAGTTATTTCAAAGTTACGTAAACTCATTACAGATAGCTGGGGTAAAAGTGTGTATCTATGGCACGCGATTTATCTTCAGCATCAATGACGCTCTAACCAAAAGATTACAAGGGTAAAATTGAGTAACACTGATGGCTTAAATGTAAACTGAAGCACTATGTTTTATTAGATAAGGTTTGTTTCCAAATGTCTAAAGACGAATATATCAACACCAAAAAATGAGATTTTTCTGAAAATAAGATTGGAAGGAAAAAATTAGTCTTTTATTATAAAAAGCTTGATGTTCTTAAATGTTTACGTTATTTTTATACTTGCATATAGTTGAAAGTAAAATAACATGATAACTGAACCCAAGCTAGTAATATCGACCTATATGGATCAGTAACTTCAAAAGTAAAAAATATTATACTATGTATTAAATTAATAAAACCACCTTTTAAGGTCAAGGAACAGTAAATGGGCTATGTCGCAGATTTTGCTAAAAAATTGCATACAACTTTAGCTTGTTGATCTACAACTGAAAATCGAAAAATAATACATTTATCTCTTTTATTATCTGAAAAATTGCAGATTGATTTCTTTTAATATGGGTGAATATTTGCATAGAAAGCACAAAAATCGGCGAAAAACCTTCTAAAATTTGTCTTAAAATCGCCAAATCTCTTATTCTACTCCATAGATATTTCTTCAAAAACTATATATTGTTGACGCATAAATTTCTGTTTTTATGATATCAAATATTCATAGGGTCACCGACTTCGTTTTTTGTCTAATAATCAATTTGTTACCTTGTTGGTAGTGAAAAACGTCAAAAACTAACGTTTTACGGCCTGCAACGCGATAACTTTACGATTATTTCGACGTTTTGTTGGATTTTTTCACAAAGAACGCAACTTTGAATGATGTATACCGTTAAAACGAAGTCGGTGACCCTATCTTTATTTTGCATCATTATAACGGAAATTTATGTATCAACAACATATAGTTTTTTAAGAAAAATCTATGGAGTAAAATTAGAGATTTGACGATTTTAAGACAAATTTTAGGAGGGTTTTCGCCGATTTTATGTGCTTTCTATACAAATGTTCACCCATTTTGTAAGAATTCAATCAGTAATATTTCAAAGGATAATTGAGATAAATGCATTATTATTTCGATTTTCAGTTGAAGTTCATCGAGCCAGAGTTGTATGCCAAATTTTACTGAAATCTAAGACATAGCCCATTTACTGTAACTTGACCTTAATTAATATTCAAACAAGTGCCAAGGAAATACAAACTAAGGAAATGGCAGAGTTGAATATTAAATATTCCATATTATACAAATAGTTATCTAAGGTACCAGGATTATAATTTAATACGCCAAACGTGCGTTTTGTTCACATAAGACTCACCAGGGACGCCCAGATCAAAATATTTAAAAAATCAACAAGTACAATGTAAAGAGCAATGAGGACCCAAAATTCCAACTCAGTCTGACAATATGTTTAGCAAAAGTTAATAACCAGTCCTCCAGTTTCCTCATGCTGAAATGATAAAGCGAATACATCGCTGCATTTGATAGATGTTTTAAAAAGGTTGGAGATAATAGTGTTGCTGTCGATCATTAAAAATCTGTCTTCGTGAAGAAACAAAAACCACGCTAAGACCGAAAAGAAATAATAGATATATGAATTTATCAAATGCCCGACCTTTTTGTGTTATCAGCATCCTTGTTAATTTCGGTGAATTTTATTTTTAACAGACAGATAGCGATTAACTGTCTACTTTTATTCCTTTTATCTGTACGAACATATTGTACTCATTTGAAGTAGAATATCACAGGCACTTGTCTCAGAATTGTTTTTCCCTATATAACTTTATGTAGCTAAAATCATCTATTTTGTCGTAAAGTTTTGTTTTCAGCCGACCCTCATTGTCAATTTCTAGATGTAAGTCAAGATATGAGGCCGACTTAACTGTATCTGTAGTATCCTTTATCTCTAGCTCGATGGGATAGATGCGTTCCACATAGTCATCAAATTTTGAATTATTTAGTGAAAAAACATGTGTGTTTCATAACAAATTGAATGTCAAACAGCTTATAACATTGAATGAGGTAAAAATGGTCATAACCGTTTACTTCTGTGGCAAAGTGGAACATGGAAGAGCCATTTGATTTGTACTATAAAACAAGAACTAAAAAAAGAGGAAAAAACGGTCGCAGTCACAAGAAAACGGGAGTGGCTTCCTTGAATATAGGTGGGATTACTGTCTATTCCTGGTTCGGTATAGCAGATGGTCCTTTTTCTAACAATAAACTCTTACAAAAATTGACAGGCAAGCAGATGTGTTGATTCTAGATGAAATATCAATGCTTTCTGCTAAAATGTTTAATCAGATTCTTGATCTTAAAGGTGATTTAAAATCATTTCATTCTCTTGATGAAGGAGACCAAACTTAATTAAGGAAAATGTCTGTTGGTCAATCTTTACATTTAAAAATAAACTGTCTAGTAATGTTGGTGAAAAATTTAAGTAAAAATCTTGTCAATGGGTTACAAAGAACTGTGCAGAAAATAAATACTGACAATAACACTGTCACTGTTAACTTTAATGGTATGATAACAGACATATAAAGAGAAATGTCCACAGTTTATAGTTCCATTGAAAACAAATTTGTAGCTAGTAGACTACAAATACCATTAGTCTTGTCATATTGTGCGACTATTCATACGGCACAAGGGCAAATAGAGTTGAGGTTGATTCTTCAAATATTTTTATAGCAGGACAACTGGTTGTGGCAGTTGATAGGGTAAGAAAACAGACATAAGGTTATGTTTACCTGATATGCTGGTGACTGATGAACAGGTTTTTTTTTATAAATGAGCGATTAAATTTACAGCTAGAGGCATACATTACTACTAAATTTATTTCTGACGACAATTTTTGAAAACATTTCAAATAGATATGAACAGGTTTTTGCAAGTGATTCTACTGAAAAAAGACAGATTCAAAATCATGGACAATCTATTTCAGCAAACTCTATTAGTTTTCACAATCCAATGAATATATTTCTCTCATTGAAAATTGTTGCAATAGGAAGGCAGAATCTGATGACTTCACAGTTTTTAGTAGAATTTTTGACTTTGTTTCACATTTTATTATAGAAAATAAAACTAGTAACATTAAGGATTCAACTGAATTGCCTCATCAACAAAGTGCATACTCATATGATGATTCAGGCTTGGGCAAACATAGGTACATTGCTGGAAGATGTACTGCAAAAAATTCTGTAAGTTTTTGTGTTAAGTTTAATCAATGTGATTACTTAAAAAAAAACTGCTTTTTCTATTTTATGAGGGAAACCTTTTAAAATAGCACAGGAACTTGTCGCAGAAAAATATTCCTATATACCTTAATGCCTGTGCATTAAAGGCATATAGTCCTAACCTTAAAATTCAATTCTAAAATGTTTACATGTATTAATTTAATTTATGAAACATTTTTCCACATTATTAGAGTTAATAGCTTGACATATTACCTAAGAAATCTTAAAATAGATATATATAGATAAGATGATATGTCATGACTTCCAATAAGAGACCAAATACAAAATGTCAAGACTGCTTGTTAACCATCATCTTTTTTGTTGTTGTTGTGATTATTTTGTACATTTATGCAGTTATGCAGCTGACAGCTGTATTACACAGGTACGCACACACACACACAAACAAATATATATACACATACAGGAATACACCAAGACAAATGAAGATTAAGATTTTAATACTATTAAGTTGTACCTTTGATCTCTTAATAAAATTGTCCACATGTACACAGATAATAGTTATATTTTAACAAGAGTTATTCATCTTTGTACTCTGCTCTGTATTTCCATATATATTTTTCTTCTCTTAAATAATAAGTATGTATGCTAAGATATTGTATGCTGTGTGGCTGGAATTAATGGTCAGATCTAAATGAGCTTTAAGATTTGATTAAAAGAAATTTTAGTCTATGCAATAGTCAACATTCCATTTATTGATTGATATATAGCTTTAATATAGATTATTGTCTTTGGTTAGCTGTCAGTCTATCCACTGGATAACATGCATCATGTATATGTTAACATACAATGTTTTATCTAATTCTTAATTTCTTTGTTGGAATTTCAGCGGAAAATGGCTTAGCACCATTTCAACCTGCATTACTCTTTCTGGATTCTAAAGATTGTCCTAAAACAACACTGTTTATACCAGTTCTATATGAGTTATATGTTGGATGGGTAGTAGGTCCATGGTAGAGTGATCTTTGTTGACAACAATTATTTTCAATTATATCACTGTTCAGTCTTGCTGGTACAACCTTAGTCTTTAGGACTTCAATGCAAAAGGTGATGAGAGACATTATCCCATGGTACATAAAATCAAGGTCTTCTCTTGTTTCCATGGTAAGAAGACTCTTGTTTTGCCTACTTATAGTGTCATTTTGACAAACTTGTTTTTCAATTATATGCAATACTTAATTTCATTATTCTTTCATCACTCATATCTTTTACAGGCTGCTGATCAGTAAAAAACTCCAACAATTTACTAAAGTGTTCAAGAAATTGGATAACCGCACTTAATGCATGCTGACCAGCTTCACCACTGAGAGACTTTCTATACATTTTCATTAAATGCAACATGTCAACATTAAGTGTTTCAAATGCCAGCTTGTTTCTCATTTTTTAGCATTTTTAGGGAAGATTTGCTTCTGAGTTAATTTATTGTGTATTGGAAACCTATGGGTATAACGATCCCAGTTATATGCATCGATCCACATCTGCCATTGAGTTGTACAGCTTTCAAACGATAATAGTCTCTAGTCATGAGCTTTTATTCCACTGGATAACACACTATTACGGATTTTTTTACTAAGATGGCAGGGATCCATGTAAAGATCATTTTTCTTAAACATGTTAAAGGGTTTTTGTAATGTGAAACCACCATTTTTGTCAAAAGGGGGTCATTTTCAGGAAAATGCATTTTCAGGAAAGCACAGTTATTGCAAGAATCGTCCATACATAAGTAAATGGGTTTAAACCCCCATTCATATAATACATCAATGCATTTCCAGGTTGTGATAAACATGTCAGCAGGTGCAGCTTGTGCATTAGGATAATTAGCAAATGGCCAACGGAAGCCAGTTATTCCATGGAAAATGTACTGCATAACATGATTTGCTAATTTACTTTCACATTTACCTTCATTGGAATAGTGCATTAACATAACCTCAGGTTCACAATCTACCAATCCAAACAATGAGGTATCACTCCCATGGTTAACTATTTGTCCTCCTGTATGGACATTTCATTCAATAAAACACCATCATAATTGCCTTCTGTCTCAACCCTCAATGTCAAATTTATTGGAAAGTTTTGTGATCATGACACCACCTTTGTTATGTACTATAAATACTCGAATTTGTCAATTATACCATATCTTCTTATTTGTAAATTAATCATATCTAAATACGAAAATGAAACGACAAGTGAAGTACTGTGTTCATGTGTGACGCGATTTTTATGACGATATCAAAGTCTCGTACACACATACGAAAAGAAGACGTGATAGAGACGTAAAAGGGACAGCAACTCAACAACACAACATACCAGAATGTGAACTGTTAGCTCTTGTGTGCTTTCTTTCCTTGGGATAAGACATTACAAGATATTATACTGCACGCTTATATTATTCTTGCTTCAGCATGCATCTTTACTGTTTTCCTCTTATGAGATCCTCATTTACACTTATATTATAATAGCCTGTGGACCTGTATGTATTTAGGGAATGGCACTCTTCATGTATCGTACTTAAACAAAACTTTCATATATTTTACGTTTCAGAGTCATACATGTATTTTGAATTTTACTCAGAAGTTAATATAAGCGCGGGATATGCTTAAAGTTAGCCTTTTATTCTATATGTCAGATAACCTACTTGTGTTGATGTAGCCGGGTTGCTGTCTGATTGACGAATAGCTGTAATTTTATCTCTATACTTTTTAGTATTTTTTTTTAAGGATGCCTCCAATCCCACCTTTTCATTTGAAATATATTTCCGTGACGGAACCTCAAAAGATTAGTCTCTTTAAGAAAAACAATGTAAGTGAAGATGAAACCTCTTCTCGCATGTTGCACTTTGTGTAATTTTTCTCTTTGGCAGAATTAAATTTAAAGAAGCCACAATTTGGTTTCTGAATGAATATGCTTTAAAACCCGGGGCCTAAAGCTAGGTAAAGCCTATCTCTTGACAAAGTTTCTCCAATTTGGCAACTTTATAAGACCGACCGTGCGATGAAATTGAGAATGGAAATGGGGAACGACTGACATTTACTTATGCATATTCAATAATTACATGTAGCATAATCAAGGTTAAGTTTATTTCTTTTAAATGCATATTTTAAGTTTTCAAGTAAATATAGGATATTTATTTGGGAGCAATTTCTTTTATGGACCCACTTATATATATAGTTAAAACCCTTAATTAACTAGCGGTGTTCCGTGTAAAATTATTTCCAATCTTCTACTTTGTTCATAACTTTTTTTTATCTGGGACTAATATACATTTATAAAAAAAAAGATTATATCCCAGTATTTATATAACAACTTTATTAAATTCCTCAAATTGACCATCAGCATGGCTTTAAAAATTATTGACAGAGGTACTGTGAAAAAACACTTCCAGGTTTTCAAGCAATAACTGTCGGGCTCAATCAAATTTTTAAAATTATAGAATTATAACATACACCACATGCGACTCTATATTTTTCGTATTCAAAATGTACTACAAATAAAATTTAAATTGAGGTTTCAAACAAATTAACTTTATATTAATATCAGAAAAGACACATAACCATATCAATAATACTAGATATTTAGCACAAAGAAAGAAACACTTCTTTTAAATACCTTGATTCATGTGGCACACATTGTGTGGCTGGAACAAATTACATTCTGGTAATACGCCACTTTAGCTGCTTTTAGTGGCTATAGTAGTGGCTATAGTAGAGGGATATTATAGTTAAGACAAGTAGAAAAAGGGGCATCGATGGCGGAGTAGTCTAAGTAGTTACTACTGTAGTTACACTGTGGTTGTTTCAGAATATGTAAGACCTCTGTGTAGATTAATTTCCTCTGTTAATTAAGATAAAATTGACTACATTTGTACATTGTAATTGCATAATGTCTGTCAAGTAAAACAATTACTGTACTTTAAAATTTTTTTGCATGGATTTATTGATTGTTGAACAAATAGTTATCAAAGGTACCAGGATTATAATTTAGTACGCCAGACGCGCGTTTCGTCTACATAAGACTCATCAGTGACGCTCATATCGAAATAGTTATAAACCAAACAAATACAAAGTTGAAGAGCATTGAGGATCCAAAATTCCAAAAAGTTGTGCCAAATACGGCAAAGGTAATCTATGCCTGGGAAAAAGAGACTTATTTAAGATTAATTTGTAAGATTTTAGGAATGCTGCGAACAAATTCAGCTATCAAAATGCCAATTTATAGTCCATGTCATTCTGCTAGTAACAAGTATACTGATTTGTTTTCTAAATGCCTTCACACACTAACTCTTATATGAAGAGTTTCTGATTGAGTTAACATTCAGTTCTGCTCCGCTGATTGATGTCAAAATTGTGGACTTTGGCCTTTGAATATTTTTTAAAAATAACAGTGATACAGACTTATCTTCTAAATACCTTCAATATTGGGCTGATTATTTAGTATGAAAGTCTACTATAGTGAATTACAGATTAAGTTTATGTTTGATTGCTCACTTCTGAATTTTGCTGAAAACACAATCTTTAGACTTTGAAAATTTCCCAAATTGGCTTCAAGTTTTTTTTGCAAATGGTGCCATTCATGTTCCTTCCAACACATCTAGTTTTATTGCAATATATATCCTGTTAAAAATGTTGTCAAAAAAAATATTTCTGAATTTACGGTATCTAAAATTCATAGAAAACTTGTCATAATTGCAAAATGTAATAGAATAAATGAATTTATGAAATATTATATCCTTTATTTCTATTGCTTCATTACATATAGTTATTGTCTGTTTGTACATTTGTTATTTTTTTTAAGGCAACCGAATGGGGCTGTATTAGATGACAATATATTTGTTAGCTTACGAGATACAATTGTTTAATATAAGATCATGTCATCATAACTACTGTGCCGATTGGAATTGTCATTAACATATATATATATATATATATACAACTCGTCTAAACATCAACCCAACAATGTTAGATCTGTAAATTTGCTTTCGCAAATTTTGGTTCTTCCCTCGCCGGGATTCGAACCCATGCTACTGTGATATCGTGACACCAAATCGCCTGCACTGCAGCCGTCCCGCTAGACCACACGACCACCTGGGCTCTCAAAAAAAAAGAGCTTTCGGTGGCCATATGTTACCTTTCCACGTCAGTTTTAATCTAGCGGCGTACTACAGTACATGATATATAAGGCATGAAGATGTTATTGTTACAGATCAGCTAAATTATCTATAGTAAAGGATCCTACAAATTAATGTAAGATACAGTCACAGAAAATAATTATATTCATAAGTACGTCTGAGTCAGTGACAACCCTACAACAGATGTATCCATCGGATCGCCATCAATGATGGTGATACATGGCTGTGTACATAATGTATATACAACTCGTCTAAACATCAACCCAACAATGTTAGATCTGTAAATTTGCTTTCGCAAATTTTTGGTTCTTCCCTCGCCGGGATTCGAACCCATGCTACTGTGATATCGTGACACCAAATCGCCTGCACTGCAACCGTCCCGCTAGACCACACGACCACCTGGGCTCTAAAAAAAAGAGCTTTCGGTGGCCATATGTTACCTTTCCACGTCAGTTTTAATCTAGCGGCGTACTACAGTACATGATATATAAGGCATGAAGATGTTATTGTTACAGATCAGCTAAATTATCTATAGTAAAGGATTCTACAAATTAATGTAAGATACAGTCACAGAAAATAATTATATTCATAAGTACGTCTGAGTCAGTGACAACCCTACAACAGATGTATCCATCGGATCGCCATCAATGATGGTGATACATGGCTGTGTACATAATGTATATACAACTCGTCTAAACATCAACCCAACAATGTTAGATCTGTAAATTTGCTTTCGCAAATTTTTGGTTCTTCCCTCGCCGGGATTCGAACCCATGCTACTGTGATATCGTGACACCAAATCGCCTGCACTGCAGCCGTCCCGCTAGACCACACGACCACCTGGGCTCTAAAAAAAAAAGAGCTTTCGGTGGCCATATGTTACCTTTCCACGTCAATTTTAATCTAGCGGCGTACTACAGTACATGATATATAAGGCATGAAGATGTTATTGTTACAGATCAGCTAAATTATCTATAGTAAAGGATCCTACAAATTAATGTAAGATACAGTCACAGAAAATAATTATATTCATAAGTACGTCTGAGTCAGTGAAAACCCTACAACAGATGTATCCATCGGATCGCCATCAATGATGGTGATACATGGCTGTGTACATAATGTATATACAACTCGTCTAAACATCAACCCAACAATGTTAGATCTGTAAATTTGCTTTCGCAAATTTTTGGTTCTTCCCTCGCCGGGATTCGAACCCATGCTACTGTGATATCGTGACACCAAATCGCCTGCACTGCAGCCGTCCCGCTAGACCACACGACCACCTGGGCTCTAAAAAAAAGAGCTTTCGGTGGCCATATGTTACCTTTCCACGTCGGTTTTAATCTAGCGGCGTACTACAGTACATGATATATAAGGCATGAAGATGTTATTGTTACAGATCAGCTAAATTATCTATAGTAAAGGATCCTACAAATTAATGTAAGATACAGTCACAGAAAATAATTATATTCATAAGTACGTCTGAGTCAGTGACAACCCTACAACAGATGTATCCATCGGATCGCCATCAATGATGGTGATACATGGCTGTGTACATAATGTATATACAACTCGTCTAAACATCAACCCAACAATGTTGGATCTGTAAATTTGCTTTCGCAAATTTTTGGTTCTTCCCTCGCCGGGATTCAAACCCATGCTACTGTGATATCCTGACACCAAATCGCCTGCACTGCAGCCGTCCCGCTTGACCACACGACCACCTGGGCTCTCAAATATATATATAAAAAAATGAGGGTACTTTTTATATGGCCTTCCAAATACCGTTTCGATCCCTAACATCACTGAAGAGACATTTATTGTCGAAATCCGGATATGGTGTACTAAAGAAATATTGACACCGAATGTTTGTGGCACAACATCCTGTCCACAAGTTAACAAATTTTTTTTTCTGTGACGTATTAAATTTATATTAAGATCCAGTTTGTTACATCTTGTGATCAATTTTATTTGGCAATCGTCAATGGCAGTCAGCAGAGTTAAAGAACATCAGTTGTTCGACCTGTTAGTCAAATGCGTTTTGTTTAAATATACTTTTTCATTCTTTTGGTCTTTTGGAAAATGTTGTTTGTTCTGTTTTTAGACCCTTCTACAACGAAATTTGTTTGACATGCACACGTATAAAAATTGCGGTTTTTATCCAACGCAGTCATAGGTTTGAACGTAGTTTTCAATTTAGACTCGTTTATATTTTTTGTTTGGGCATGTATCTTATTTTCCCTCCGGTTTATATGATCCGTTCTTCCTATATATTGACTCTTAAAATTCAAGAGTTAATCTAAAAACTCTACGGAAACACATTATCAACTCCATTAACAAGGTGATATACGGTCAGTGACTGTATATGACTTATGAATATACGGTCAATGCAATTTGACAGCTCAAATAGCACAGCTGCAGTATATATACATATATAAGTACGTCTGAGTCAGTGAGAACTCTACAACAGATTTATCCATCGGATCACCAGCAATGATGGTGATACATGGCTGTGTACATTATGTATATACAGCTCGTCTAAACATCAACACAACAATGTTAGATCTGTAAATGTGCTTTTGCTATTTTTCTCTCTCGGGGATATCCCATGCTACTGAGATATCGTGACACCGAATCGCCTGCACTGTAGCCGTCCTGCTAGACCACAGGACCACCTGGGCTTCACAAAAATAAAGCTTTTGGTGGCTGTGTGTTACCTTTCCTCGTCAGTTTAAATCTAGGGTCGTATTACAGCACATGATTATAAGTCATGGAGATGTTATTGTTACAGATAAGCTCAATTATCTATAGTAAAGGATCCTATACATTGAAGCAAGACTGTCTTGCATTAATTTTAATGTTAAAAGTGTTATTAATAATTATTACATACACGATAAAATTATGTTCACAGCAAATTAGAAAATCCTTCACATATGCCAAACATATCAGGTTGGGTTTTTCAACTTACATATGTGTTGTCAACAAATACCTGCACTGGAAAATAACCTTAAGTCAGGGGTAATCCATACTATATGTGTAATTCAGGTCTCAGAAAGGGTATATACTGTGACATTACCAGCTTAGGTTTTATATCCCCTTAACCTTCGTTTCAGGGGATATAAACTCTAAGCCGGGAATGTCACAGTATATACCCTGTCTGAGACCTGAATAACATATAATATATATAATGAATATGTACATCTGCACATGTGAAACAATGGAAGGATGAAATCGATTGAATGGAACTGTTAACTTTTTAACTTATTTTACTATTTTATTTAATGAATATATATCATGTATATACATGTATTAAAGTGCGAGGTTTGGCATGCAACAAAACCAGGTTCAACCCGCCATTTTTTTCCTTTAAAAATGTCCTGTACCAAGTCAGGAAGATGGCCATTGTTATATTGTTGTTCGTTTCTGTGTGTGTTACATTTTAACGTTGCGTTGTTTGTTTTCTCTTATTTTTGGGTGTAAAGTCACATTGGGATAAGACGTGTCTCGGTACTTGTCTATCCCAAATTCATGTATTTTGTTTTGATGTTATATTTTTTATTCTCATGGGACTTTGTCTGATGCTTGGTCCTTTTCTGTGTGTGTTACGTTTCGGTGTTGTGTCGTTGTTCTCCTCTTATATTTAATGCGTTTCCCTCAGTTGTAGTTTGTTATCCTGATTATGTTTTTTGTCCATGGATTTATGAGTTTTGAACAGCGGCATACTACTGTTGCCTAAACGACACTAAATGGTGACCACATTTGCTTAGACATTTATGATCAGTTAGATCAAATAGAATTAAAGTTTGATGTATGGTTATGAAATTGCCCTTGCAAAACCGAATATGAATCTGTGTTCTCACCAATATTTGTTGGATTTATAGACATTTTGTCTTCATCTGCTAAAACATTACTTGTGATATGTCTTTAAGACTCACCTTTCGAAATGGGAAATTCTGTTTGGCTTTTCATTTAAGATAAATTGCCCATATGCCTAAACAGTTATTGCTATTTGCAGATACAAAGGGTATATTCAAAATCAAATGCAGTGATAAAATGACAATGCAATGGCAAAAAAAAAAAGTAAGACGAGAAAAAGACAAATTACATCCCAAAACACAACACGTAAATACTAAATTCCAAGCAGTCACTACCCTACCAAAAATTGTGGATAAACTCCACAGCTCAGGAAGTAGAAACAGATAGAGTCAACTAGTGTTGCCTGTGTTGTTACCCCGAGTAAGTAACAAATTAGGCGATGATTCCCATTTGGTATTTATATGTCATTATTGAGGTATGAAGATCAGGTTGTAGGTACGACTGATTAGTAATTTGTTTATGCTGTCTCAGGGCAAAAAGGCTAAATGGTCATTTTTATAAATTTCCTGTTAACAAAACTTTGAATTTTTCGAAAAATACCAAGGATTTTCTTATCCCAGGAATAGATTACCTAAGTCGTTTTTGGCACATTGTTTGGAATTTTTAGGTCCTCATTGCTCTTCAACTTTGTACCTGTTTGACTTTATAAATAATTTGATCTGAGCGTCACTGATGAGTTTTATGTAGACGAAACGCGCGTCTGGCGTATTAGATTTTTAATCCTGGTACCTTGCAATTGGAAAAATAGTGAAAATATTGTGTTCTCATTTTTATACAGAAAATGATAATTGAGGTATGATGAAACGGACTATACTAGTCTAGTGATCATAGTGTACAATCTCAGGAATGGGATAACTATAAAACATGGTTTAATCCAAAATTTTTGTCTGAATGCATGTACCAAGTCAGTTGTAGGTTGTTTTGTACTTGTTCAATGGATTGGCTACTTTTGATTTTGTCAGTTTTTATTGGATTCCCATTTTTGAAATTACTTTAAAGTTTGATAAGTTTTTGATTTTTTTGTCGAAAGTGAAATAAAAAATCGCAAAATATCCAGATTATTTTACCGGTAGTAAATGACAAGTTTTCTTTTCAAGCCACGATAACTTATTTAACACATTTTAAAGAAACATCAAATATTCCAAAAAAAAATTATTTTTATGTTACTTCATAACATAAAAAGATAAATTGTGATATGTTGAATGTAAGTTGACCCTTTCAGTTTATTCCTTAATTCTTTGAATATATAATTGATTTAGGACAACATAACTTCTACAGGTTAATTGTACATGCATGTATCAAATAGAAAATAGAAAAGCCACTCTATCATAGTTTGCTACTGAAAGTAAGTTTTTTGTTTTATCAAAGTAAATGGCACATGGTTTTAAAATGCCATCTTTAGCTCCAATAATCTCTGCCTTCTTTCCGTCCGTTGATATAACTACGATGCTGTATGATTCAGAACCAGCAACGTAAATGTTTGAATGTGAGTCTAAAGTTATTCCGTGCGGTCCTCTGAGCAAAGAACTGGAATATATCTATTTCAACTGCCCACAGAAATTGTAACATACGACTGAATGATCACGCAAGTTAGAATAAAAAATGCAATCCTCATTGGAGGCAACGTGTCCTTTATTTGTGTCTTTAGGTGCATTCGGCAGTGTTTGAAGGTATGTCAAGTTTTGTTTTAAAAGCTTAAATATTTGAATGCCTTTCTGAAATGTACAACAGATTAATGACTCATCGTAATAGCTTAAACCAAAACCGAAGTCATCTAAATTAAAACATTGTCGAGTTTCCGTACTATTAATATCAATTAAGAAAATCTTGTGTGGATAATTTCCACCAGTTGATACAGCTTCTGTATTTGAATCGACCACTGCAAGGCCATATCCAATGCTGGACGGCGCATAGTTTATATGCCATTTGGAATGGAATTCACCATTCGATGCATATTTTATTATGCTATTTTTGTGTTCTTGTAGAAATATCATGTTTCCATCATCTGCAATTACACATCCAGCAAGGTTGTTGCCATCTATGTACATCTTACGTAGCAGTCTGGCATTTATGTTTTCGATCAGTTTCGATTTTAAGATTTGTGCTGATTTGTTACCTTTCCAGGTGAAACCAACATGTTTTTCACGATTGTCAATATCTAGCTCCCCAAATGTCTGTATTTCTTTGATCAAACCGTCTAGTTTATCATTTAACGTACATGTCAGCGTAAAGTTGTTAAAGCTCCCGTTATCATTTAATACTTGGACATTAGTTTCATTAGTTGAACCATTTGCTTGGAGTGTCTTTGTTCCCATGAAGATTTGCAAATTGGATGCAAACATTTTTACAGAATCAACATCTTCTTTAATTTCTTCTACTTTCTTTTTTTCATCCTCTAATTTTGCAATCACTTTATTTATTTTCAGACAGTATTCATTCTCCATTGCAAATACCTTTTCTAGTAATTCATCTTATAAATTGTCTAAGCGTGTATTGATTTCATGACGTTTTTCCTTAATTTGCTCTGAAATCTTCTGCTTCTGTTCATGTAACTCGGTTAAATTTCGATTTCTGTCCTTTATAGCGGAACAAATATTAGTTTCCAGATCTTTGAGGTTTTGTTCAATGTTATCCAAAGCTACGGGTTGATATCCTGTAAAATATTGAAAACAACACGTTATTAATTTCTTGCGTCCGAAGCGCTTTTCTGGATTTACCTTCATCAGGAACGCTCAAAGCCAAACATTTGAAATCCGTAGAAGGTGTTAGAAAATCCTCAATGAAAATAGTTTCCTTACATTCCTTATGACTTGATATCAAACATCGTTTGCAGCAAAGTGAGTCATGTGATTTACAATAAACTTCGAGAAAGCAGTCATGCTCCTCACAGTTATGGCTAATATTCTTGATAAATGATGGTAATTTGTTATATTTGTCCATAGAGATTGTCTGATGTGATTTTGACGATTTCGATATTTTATGATGATGTCGACAGTCTCCACAAAGAGCCTCTTCATATTGCGGACAATATTCTGCCGCCAACTTATTTAGGTCCCTTGTTAGGCAAATGTTGCAGAATGATGCAATTTCATCTGTTGCCATATCTGAAAAGTGCGTGTCTTATATGAGTTCAAATACGGTGCCTTTAAATATACAGTTCTCCCAATCTACAATCCACACCTTGACCCTATGAAAAAAAAGGAATAAAGAAAATTCTGTTTGCTAAAACATGTAAAAAACTAAAATATATGTTTCGTGGTAAAGTAACGTAAACTGAAAAGCTCACTTTTATCTGAAATGCCAAAACAAGTCCCACTCATTCAAACTTATTTCAATTGATTGAGGAAAACCCCACCAAAAGTCCATACTATGAATTTAGGTTTTTAAAGATCAATTAGCCTAGCTAAGCGTAAATCAAACTGAGGAGTTCATGCAATGTTTTCAACTTTAACGCGATTTAAACATTAAAAAATGAAATAAAAGTAGTATGAAAGTTCGAAATTGAGCGAAATAGAATATTTTGGTTTCGAATGACAGGTCATTCATGCATAACAGGAACTTTTAACCCAATAACAAGCCTGGTCTTGCTCCTTTTATGGTATTTTCCTTTGGCATTTTTTTTATATAGAATTAATACGATCTGAACATGATGAAGACCTGTAAACTGATGTTGACTCAAATTGGACAGCTGATTTTGATTGGGTAATATTGAACAATAATTGAAAAGTGAGAAGATGAGACAATTGCAAACACTCTTTGAAATAATTTGATTTTTGTTGTTAAATGTAAAGTCTATTGCAGGTTAAAAAATAAATGAATAAAATGAATAAAGCTTTGTATATCTATCGAACGCATAGCCGTTACTATGAATATTTTATTATTCATTTCCTATGTTTGTACTTTGGGTATACACAAACTCATGAATAAGAAAGGGAAAAATTTGAATAATTGGTCTGAGAGAATTTTATTTTAACTTCTATCTAATTTGCTTTAAATGCTTTAATTTTTGAGACATCCCCTTGTACAGCCACATGATTATATAGGATTAAAAAGTTAGTTAAATACATTATGCAGGTGCAAACCTGAATGTCACGTCATCAAGTGAAATTGTCCACATTCAGTAAATTCTTCAAATGTTTTGCCTGCTGCATCGTGATCATATGAAAACTAAAATGATATTTTCTACTATACTGCCATTGCGTCAAACAATGAAAACTGTCAGTTGTAAGCTATTTCCTCCGAACATACACAATATATTTATCATTATGCGTAAAAAGAAAGCTGTCTGTGACGACACTTCAGTATAATTGTTTAGAACCAATATTTTTAAAAACTCGCTTACATGTATTTGTATACTTTATCTAAGTCATAAAACTGAACCTACTGTTCAGGAAATGAATTAAAAAGGGCAGTCCAATAACTTAAAATGTATTATGAAGTACATTACATTTTGTATGTGTATATAAGGACAGGAACAACGACCATATACCGTTCTGAATGTTTTGATATAATGATAAGGGATTATCAAGAAATGCCAGCTTTTATTATAGAACGTATCGCTATTAAGTTATATCTAAGAAAACTTTGTTAAACTTTGTATCAAGTTTAAAAAAAATATCTATGACCCGTGGTAGGAAAAGTATAGAAAATAAAAAAAAAGATTTTTGATAAAAAGTTCTAAAATGTCTGGTTTGAAGTGAGTAGAATATTTTGAAATACGTGTCTCTTAAATTTTTTTTATGCACAATACATTATTAAAATATGTTTATTCGATTACATTTGTTAACAATACTGTGACTTGAAAATACGTGAGAGAAATAATACAACAGATACTATTCAGTCTGCCTCATATCTTTACTAACATTTAGAAAGTGACAGGTAGGTTAAAAACAAAACCTTACGACGGAAGATTTCAGCTTCTCAATTGTGAACTTTCCTTTTCTATTTAGCAACTTTCCAGCAGTGCCTGTATACGAATTATATATCTCCCGGTAAATTTGATAATTAACGGCTTGCATTTCCTATCACGATTTCATTTGTTCCTGTGGACATTCTGATTCAGTGTCATAGAGATATACGCAATATCTTTGTATTGAATAGGTGTTGTTTATAAGGAGTCGTCCTATAAATTTGCATCCTTGACCGCATAAAAATATTAATAGTATTAGTATACTTTTGTTGTCCGTTAACTGTGTTAATCTACTGATAGTAACTGAAATATGAAATATTTGTGTAAATGTTTAAAGAACAAGTCCCTAATATTGAATTTAATCAATTATCAGGTTTATATTCTTATGTCATATAAGTCAAATACTGTTTTACGTTATTCGATGGATTAAGGTTAATATACGATATTTTCTTCATTTCTGGCAAGTATTTAAAATAGAAATATTTAGAATCTGACGTACTTAAAATTAAACAACACTGGTATGTAAAAATGTATTTTGAAAATGTCCTTTTCAATGTTTTTAAACTTAGTAATTCTTAATAAAGTTCTATTTTCAAAAAAGATCATTTGATTAAATGCGGATTGCAAGAAGTATACATTTTTCTAAAGTATTTTTTACTGAAAATTAAGTCCTAGGAAAGATATCCAATTAACATAAAGAGCAAACTTGGACATAAAACTGTTTTAATGACTGCCGACAAGTTTAGCGTTAATAAACAGGTCTGCTATACGGATTCAACCCGAAACCAGCTATGTACACAGAGTAAAGGGTAACCTGGAATGCTATGATTGAGTAACTATAAAAAAGAAGATGTGGTATGATTGCCAATAACACAACTCTCCACAAGAGACCAAATGACACAGAAAGTTAAAAACTATATGTCACCGTACGGTCTTCAACAATGAGCACAGCTCATACCGCAAAATCAGCTGTAAAGGGCACTGAAATGAAAAAATGCAAAATACTTCAAACGAGAAAACTAACGGCCTAATTTATGTACAAAAAAAAACACCGAAAAACTAACATGTGCCTAATCAACAAATGACAACCACTGAATTACAGGCTCCTGGGAACAGGCACATTTAAACAGAATGTGGCGAGGTTAAACATATTTTCGGGATCTCTACCCTCCTCCTGATCTTTGTCAGCCTTTTTTTTCTTCTAAAATTAGCCTTTGTTCTGGTATCCCAAACAGCTAATTTTGTAAAGGACCGCTTCGCATCAATGACTAACTAGTTTTTAATATCTTAAATTATAATTATAAGAAATACAGTGATTAATTCACTTGTATAGAAACACAAATATTTTGAGGTTTGCCCAAAAAAAATGGAAAATATACTGGTTTCACTGTTAACAGACAACAGCCTACGTAAATTGCCTAATACATAACAATATAAGTATGTTATGGAAATTGTAAATTCCTCTTTTTCTTCAACATCACGAGTCTTAAAAAAAAGACAAAATGATTAGTAACAAAAGTTGTTTTAGCCTGAATTTACCCTTGATTAACAATCATATAATTTGAAAATAAATATATGTTTTTGGAATCAGGAAACACATTTAGTTCATTATCGCACCAAGCTCTCTCATTATATTTTTACAGTGTCTTGAGTAGGGTGTTCTTGTACAAATCTTTAACATTTTTATAGAAATATCACGAGCTGTTACTCAAAATATGGGCAATTTTATGTTGAATGTGTCTTTGATTCTGTTTGGCAACTTCATATATACCAATTTTTTGTCCATGCTTTGACTGGTCCAAATTACAAGATTCATATAATTTGTTAAGTAAATTAAAATGTTGGGTTTTTTTTGAAAAAAATGATTTAAAAAAAACAGAATTGTATTGAATGATAATGAGACAACTCTCCACTAGAGACAAAATGACATGGGAGAATATTAACCAGTTAAGATATAAACTAAATTAAATTAAAAAATCATACTCTCCATATTCAGTACCCGTTTAGTTTTATACATTGACAATTTCGTTTAAGTTGAGTAATTTGTTTAAAAAACGTTTCCACTGGACGAAATGACTGTCTTATTGATGAAAACCCTCATATCTTATTATAATTAACAGAAAAAGAAAAACATTAACGTTTAATCATGAACTACGAAATGCAAAATCATCCCATGTCCCAATTCAACTTGATCGTTATCTGGAAATATCGAAGAAAGGGCCTTCTGAACAGAAGAAAATCATCGGTTTATTAAACATAATATTACGTCAGGGTCAAGTGCACACTATCTGACTGATATATGCCTTGTGATGAATCTTTGTTCGAACTTTATAATACCTTTGATTAAAATGGATTTATATGTGTGATAAAAACTACACAATTATCAAGTGGGCATTAAATACTCATATCTTCAAAATTGGGTAAATAGTTAATTTAGTTAAGGAATGACTGTAATAATTTTTCTGTTTATGACGAAATAACATTAGAAATGTGGTGCACACTGAACAACGCGCGTAGCGGGTTATTTATCATTGTGCACCACATTTTTTATGTTATTTCGAATAGACAGAAAAAATATTACAGTCATTTCTTATAATTTAATTCTAAATTCCATTTGAAACCGTAGAAAACCATGAACAAATGTTGATGACGTCACGGTCACATGACTAAATTAGGTATATGAGTTAATAAGAAAATAACGCCAGCCAATCAGAAGGCGCGTTTCATTCAAAATTAAATCATATATAACATTGATTTTATTTTACCGACAGACACTTTTACAAGATTATACAGGTTTACACATCACCTTTGAATAATTATGCAAGTAGACAAAATTAGTATCTCGTAAAAAAGGAGTAGGTCCGGTAAGAGCACTTTTTGGCCTCAAAATATAACAATTTTACAAAATTGTTAAAATGTTAACTTTTAGTTATTTATTGAACAGTAGAGTGCTTCTGCTTCATAAATATGGGCTATATTTGACTATACAATGAACATATATCGGGTACTGGCACCTTAAAGTCATGCTAAATTACTGAATTCTTCAAAATTCTAGCATTTTAGTTAAATTTTAGACAGTTTTCGTGTAAAACGAAAGTGGCCGCATTCATGTTCATCCTTAATATTGAAATGGAAGTTGTATTTTATGATAATACATAACATATATAAAGGTTGAGGATGAACACGGATGCGGCCACTTTTATTTTTGACAAAAACCATCCGAAAAGTGACATTTTTCGGCATATTTTATTCATTTTTCATATTTGAGCTTGAATCAGATCGTTTTTAATGACTAAATCAGTTCAAATCTTCCACATTAACTAATTGATTCAAATGAAATAGACACTTAAGTGTTTGAAAAGTGCTCGAAATCTTTTGTTAGATGAACCTGAAATTTTAGGCCACAATCGGTCCTTACCGGACCTACTCCTTTGTACAAACAAAGTGAGCTGTACAACAATTTCCCCTCTGTATATCGTATTGAAATGAACACTGAAAACATGAGGTCTTTAGTCTTAAGACTACAGCGTAAGTGTACTGTTATAATTAATATATATTTTCTATCCAATTTCCATTTAATAAAGCATGTTTAGTTATGACCTCCTAATTTGCACACGCTATATAATATTATATACCGAAGGAAGCTTTCTTGCTTACTTGTATCCGTATATGTAATTCAAGCTATACCATTGGACTAACTATCATTGGAAATTAAGGAATCTCATTGATAAAGTACCCTTCAATTTGCATATATGTAAATGAGGCAAAGAACAACGGTCATATGCAATTCTATAAGCAAACACATATCAAGTTGGATTATCAAGGAAATCTACCTTTCGAAATAGCACTTTTTAGTATTTAGTCAAATCCGGTAATAAATAGTCACTTTGACAACTTCTAGCCTGTGCTATGTGTATTTCTTTTGAATTTTCCTCTGAGTTAAGTATTTTTGATATTTTACTTTTAAAAATGGTTTAAAAATATTTCGCTCTGAAAATTATATTTATGCACATAACTTAATTCAATTTTTTCGTTCGACGACTTTTGTTAACAATATAGCATTAGCTTATCCGTATTTCTAATTGACTGTTTTTCAACAATAAAAAAATAAATAAAAAGGATTTATGCATATTCTTTAATTGATTTATGTAAAAACTGGACTTAAACTTAAGTTAACTTTGCATAAATTGAAAAAAATAACGTTGTCAGTTATATCAATGAACTCCAAAATAGCGTGTCATCGAATGCTAGTTATTTCGTTTCTATACTGTTTTCTGATAGTCAAACAAGTAACATATGTTTCGAGTAGAAGAATATCTATTGAACATGTTGTATCAATATGTGTTATATAACGTCAAATAGGGATGCAGTTCCCTTATAGTTTGTTACTAGAAGTATGTTTTTGGTTTTATGAAAATAAATGGCGCGAGGATTTGAAATTCCGTCACTAGCTCCAATTAGTTCTTTCGCCTGTTTACCATCTTTCGATATCACTACAATATTGTTTGATTCAGACCCAGCAACATAAATATTTGAATAAGAATCCATAGTGATGCCATATGGTTTTCTTAGCATCAAATCGGAATATTTCCATTGTACCTGCCCACTTAAGTCGTAGCTTACGACGGAATTATCATTACAGTTGGAATGTAAAACACTATTTTCATTTGAAGTAGCGTAGTGTTTTCTTAACATTATGGGTACATTTGGCAGTATCCGGATGTTCGGTGCATTTTGATACGATCTGTCAAATACTATAATACCATTGCTAGATGTGCAACAAACAAATGATTCATTGTGATAGCTTAAGGATGTCTGCTGCTCTAATTTAAAATAACAAGGATTTCATGTGGTTGCTTAAAATGAAAACAACTTTGATATTTAAACAAAATAAAGTAATAAAATCATTAGTCTCGTGTGTAGTTTTCAAAATACGAGACATTTAGAAAATGGCGGGAAAAGGGTTTTCTTCAGACTTTACTATTTGTTAACATTGGAATTGTTTTTTACCCTTTAAACCAAGAAAAAATAACAAGGATTTCATGCCGCTGGATCACTAAATCTGAAATGATCTATTGAACAGATTTATGAAGACAAAAGTGGGGTGTCGTGTAAAAAAAAATTAATACATTTGGATGGATAAAACCTGAGAAAATCGAAAATATGACAAGAATTCAAAAACATGACCAGCAGACATCCTTAAACCGTAAGAGAAGTCATTTATATCGAATAATTGACGGATTTCTGCTCGATAAGTATCAATAAGATAAATCTTGTATGGTTTATTTCCACTACTTGATACAGCTACCGTATTTGAATCGACCATTGCAAGGTCATATCCAATGTTTGTCGTCACAGGATTAATACGTATTTCGGAATGGAATTCGCCGTTTGGGCAATATTTAAGCAGCTGATTCGTGCATTCTTTAACAAATATCATTTCTCCAGATTCTAACATTGTGCATCCTGTTAAACCATTGCGATTTATGTTAATCGTACGTACAAGCCTGACGCTCATATTTTCACTCGATGTCGCTCTAGAGATGGATTTAAACAATTGGGCCGATTTATCACCTTTCCAAGAAAAGGAAACATGCTTCTCGCTGTTGTTCACCTTTGCATCACCAAATGTCTTAATTTCTTTCATAAACCCCTTCAACTTTTCATCGAAAACACAATCCATTGTCACATTGTTAAAGCTTCCATTATTGTTCAACATTTGAATGTTGATTGCGTTGTTTGATACTTTTTCTTGCAAGTCCTTTGTTCCCATGAAGATTTGTAAATTGGATCCAAAGAGTTTGACAGAATCAACATCTTCTTTAATTTCGTCTACTTTCTTTTTTTCATTCTCTAATTTTGCAATTATTTCATCTATTTTCTGACAGTATTGTTCTCTATCTCTGATACTTCATCAAGTAATACTCCTTCTAAGTTATCCAAAACTGTATTTATTTCTTGACGCTTTTCTTTAATTTTTTCTACAATCACCCTCTTCTGTTCACGTAATTCTTTCATATTTCGATTTCGGTCCTTTATAGCAAAACTAATGTTATCATCTAGATCTTTTAGAACTTTTTCCACGTTAGCTAAAGCTGCTGATTGGCGTCCTAGTGATGGCCTAAGAAAATTTTCAATAAAAATAGTATCCTTGCATTCCTTATGTCCTGATATCAAGCACAGTTTGCAGCAAAGAGAGTCATGAGATTTGCAATAAAATTCAAGGAAGCAGTCGTGCTCCTCACAGGTATGCTTTATTTGCTTGATGAACGATGGTAATTTGTCATATTTGTCTATAGAGATGGTCTGGTGTGATTTTGACAATTTCGATATCATATGATGATTTCGACAATCTCCACAAAGGACCTCTTCACATTGTGGACAGAATTCCTCCGCCAACTTATTTAGGTCCCTGATTAGGCAAATATCACAGAATGTTGCTATTTCCTTAGTGGCCATATCTGAATTTGTTCTGTCGTATCTAAGGTCAAAGATTGTGTCTCATAATGTTCACCCCTTCCAATCTACCATCAACACTTTGATCCTATGAAAAAATATAAACACTGAAAATTCTGTTTATACAAAATACTAAAAAGCAAAAATAAATGTTTCTTGGTAAAGTAACGCAAACTGAAATGCCCATTCCTATTGTCGATGCCTATATATAGCTAACAAGTCCGACAGTCACTTGAACTTACTTTTAAACAAAATGAATTTAAAAAACCAATAAAAGTCCCACCTAAAAATGATTTATGGAAAAATCATATGATCTAAGAGTAAATTCAACTGAGAAGTGCATGCAATGTTTTATCTTTGACGATGTTTAAAAATAAAAAAGAAATAAAAGAAGCATCAGTGTTGGAAATTGAACAAAATGGAATACTTTAATTTCGCACGACAGGTCATGCATGCATAACAAAAACTGTTTACCGTATTGACAAGCCCGGTCTCGCTCCTTTTCATGGACATTTTCTTTCACCTTGATTTGCATTTTTTAAATGAATTGTTATGATTTGAAGACCTATTTTAAAACTGCAGTTGACTAAAATCGGACAGCTGGTTTTGATTGGGGAATATTGAGCAATAATTGAGAAGTGAGAAGTTCAGATAATTGCAAACACTGTGTGTAATTCGTTGATTTTTTTATAGTTTTATTCAAATATAAAAAAAAGATGTGGTATGCCAATAGGACAACTGTCCAGAAGAGACCAAAATGACACATACATTAACAACTAATGGTTACCGTACGGCCTTCAACAATGAGAAAAGCCTATACCGCATAGTCAGCTATAAAAGGTCCCGATATGACAATGTAAAATAATTCAAACAAGAAAACTAATGGCCTTATTTATGTAAAACAAAATGAACAAAAAATAAATATGTTACACATAAACAAACGACAACCACTGAATTACAGGCTCCTGACTTGGGACAGGCACATACATAAATAATGTTGCGGGGTTAAACATGTTAGCGGGATCCCAACCCCCCTAACATGGGACAGTGGTATAAAAGTCCAACATAAGAACGAACTATAAAAAGCAATTGAAAAAGGCTTAACTCATCAGATGGACAAACATACAAGTGGACGTGGCCGGGTACTTGTAAAAGTCTATTGCAGGTTAAAATTAAACGAATAAAGCTATGTATATGTATCGAAACGCATAGCCGTTTCCCGTGACGTTATCTCATTATGGATTCTCTATTACTCATTTAATACGTCAAGTTTTTACTTTATTGACGCTGACATTTGAAATACAAAGTCTTTGAAGCAGATACGTTTGAAATAACTTTATATAAAAGAGAGAAACTGATAAACTAATCAGACGTCTTTTTTAAACTTACATTTGATTTCTACACTTACATTTGAAATAGAATCAGACTTTGATACAGACTCAGGGTGTAATAGAGACACCTTTCAAATATGTTTGTAAGTACATGTTCTTTATTATTTCAAGTTATTTTCACTCATTCAGCAAGTACATTAAAAGTAGTTTATTTGCTGGCCCACTTTTCTAATTGTAAAACTGTATAGGAATAGTATATCTTCAGATGCTAGATAAATGTAGGCAGCTCTTAAGATATAGGGTTAAAAAGAGCAAACCCATTACACGAACAACTATATAAGCTGAAAGGCACACGCATATCCTAAATTGATACGCATATATTATCTAATTACCAGATAAATTGTTTCCGCGTTTATTTCTATAAAATCAACAGACCATGTGTAGTTTGACTTGCAGTATCATGTTCGCTTTGTTATCCGACCAAGGACATCATACTTTACGTGTTGATATCTTTTCGTTCAATTCTTAATCAATCTTATCAGTAATTGATGTGAACTTTGTCGTGTGTTTGTGTGGTTTATAAGTTTTCGTTGTTTCTCGTTTTTATATAGGCCGCCATGCTTAATGTACTGTTTGGTCTACGGGTGTGGTTTTGCGTGTACTCTTGTTATTCACGGCCGACACTCGGCTAACCGAGAGATAGGTCGGTTAATCTATATTGAGTATGCGGCTATATCGGCGGTGGGTCTGTTAATCGGGTTGGCTAAAGTCTGTTAATCAGGTGTTATCGTGAAAATCAGTGCAAGGTCAGCATGTTTCATTGTATAACTTTTTAATTATATTTATATCATAAAAACTATTCATGTCATGTCCAGTGGTGTAATTATTTTGTTTCTAGCTTCAATAAACGATCTATAAAATGAAAAGGCGAGTTACTCATCAGTAAATTTATAAACATTTTACACACACAAAATGTACACAAAAATGACAAGTTGGTTGAGTTTACTTGCATGTAATGTTTTGAACATCGAAAAAAGACTGGCAATATGTTTGTTTATCATATTAACATCAATATGTGAAAAATCTACACGAAAAACTGTATGTTGGTGACATAAATAAATTTTTGATAAAAATATGGTCTGTTAATGGGTCGGATGTATAAAACTCGGTCTGTTAATTGGTCTGTTAAGAGTTATAAATGACATTACTAGTATAATTTAATTGCTATATGGGGTGTTATCTGAGTAAAGAGATAGGCCCAAGATTAGTGGCTAGAATAAATGGAAACAACGCATGAACAATGAAACATAAGTAAAATCAAAGTAATATTAATTTCATCAAAGAATGGTCGCATATATCATGTGGATTCTGTTTCATTGATATGAATGGCATCAATTTGACATTTACATAGTAAACAAGTACATTAATCAGAGATAAACTTCCTAAGATTTTGATTTTTTTATTAAATGAACTGAATTTATGTTTATAATGCAAACAAATATAGACAAACCTGTCAACATCAACCTTTCTCTACACCACCTTGAAGGTCATTCGATAGAAAAACAAGCACGTTTGCGGACTGCGAGTCGTCTAAATGACTTACGATATCATAGGAATACATCATTACTCGAACAATAAAATTTATATTATGCATTTATTGTGATTTACAGGAATATTCAATTGTCTTTTTGTTACACATTAAATCAGCACCCAACACTTATATAAAAAAAACTTACTAATGTCTATTTCTTGTTTAGAACCCCGGTTTAGAACTTGGTACAGGCATTTCCTTAAGCGGCAGAAAATGAGAATGATGACTCGGTACAAAGGAAAATACATACCGGAAATAAACTCCTCATAGATACCAGGATTGAAATTTGATATTTGCGCCTTATATTTACACCAGACACGCGTTTCGTTTACGAAAAACTCATCAGTGACGCTCGAAAAAATGTTTAAAAGGCCAAAAACAAAATTGAAAAGCATTGAGGAAATACAACTAATATCGGCGTCACACATCAGCGCATAGCTCCGGCGTGTTAACAATCATTTACGCTGCCAATATGCTTTAAGGGCATACGATACAGTTTTGATCCTGTATTTACAAGTTCATGAAAATTTGCATATAGGCTAGTTTTTACCTGATTAAATCAAATATATAATAAAAAATATACCTTCATGTGCTACTTTTTGAGTAAAATGAGGTCGAAATTTTGTATATATGCTCAAAATTCAGATTTGTGGACGTAATTTCTTTTTCGAAAGAAAGACATAACTTTTTTGTTATAAAAGATAAACACAAATTGTTTTTTGTTAAATAATCGGTAATTTCTGTATTTTATACATATCTTAAAAAAATATACATTTTTTTATTCAGAAATAACTCATATTTATCAAATGTTCATGAATTGAGGAAAAAACGTCATTTTTTTACTGCGTGTTTATCAAAATTAAAAAAAATCCTCTATTTACAGTTTTATAAAATTTGGGTCACATAATCTCCCTGCAAAATGAAACAAAATGCCGTTTTGAAAAATAGGGGTACATGAACTCGTTTTCAAATTAAATCAGTTTGAATGATGAAAATCAGTCGAAAAATGCATCTTTGCCCGATATGTCACAGTTTGACGTCGCGAAAATAACAAATTACGTTAGCAACGTCATTACCTTCCCTGTAACTGTATCGTATGCCCTTAAGCGTGTATTGGACGTACTAGAAGCGTACCTAAGGCTAAGCGTGTATCCGGCGTTCAAGAAACGTATGTTGGCGTATGTTGTATTTTTGTTTATGCTGCATAAAAATTTCCTCAGGTTGTAGCGTTCATCAAGCGTATTTACTTTCCTTCAGTGGCTAGAGGTATAGGGGGAGGGTTGATATCTCATAAACATGTTTATCCCTTCCGCAATTCCAGGAGACTCTGCATGGCCTTTGTTAGTCTTATATGATTTTTAATTTTAGTTTTTTGTGTATAATTCAGAGTTTATTATGACGTCCATTATCACTGTACTAGTATGCATATATTTTAAGGGGCCAGCTGAAGGATGCCTACGGGTGCGGGAGTTTCTCTCTACATTGAAGACCCATTGGTGGCCTTTGTCTGTTGCCTGTTCTATGGTCGGGTTGTTGTCGCTTTGACACATTCCCCATTTCCTTTCTCAATTTTACCTTTGTATTTCGACGTACTTCAAACTTATGCAACGCACTTTGAACGATTGCTAAGCGTTCCTATGGCGTGCAACTAAAGTATACCGACTTTGTCAGTTTTCTCTGTACGTTTGGTGCACGCTGGTCTATCCGCCAATGTGTGACGCCGGCATAAGGTAATCTATCCCTGAGGTAGAAAAGCCGTAGTATTCCAAAGAAAACGCATGGAATTAACCAGCTGAATTGCAATCCATGACAGATTCATAGATGTTACAGACTTTGACAAGACAAACAAATAAGGCTGATTGATAACTTGGCGTAAATAATAAATTCATGCGAATTCGAGCGGCCAATCAGTCCATATAACGCTAATTTGAAGTGACACACCCTTTTAATGAAATGCAGAGAAAAAACATTAAAATGAAAGTGTTCTTTCTATAAGGATACTGTTGCACCGTATTGTAATTTTTTCGTCATAAGTACATCTCATTATTTTCAATGTGAAAATATAAACTCAAGGTAGTAAGACTAGTGTCGTGGCTAAACAACTCTTAACTGACATGATTTAAATTGTCCAACCCATTAACAGACTGAATTCCCCTAATATTCATTAAAATGTGGTATAACTCAACTTATATAACAATTATGAAATATTTATTAATGACAATTGATTTTTTAGAACCAAAGTACTACTTTGTGTCCTTTAAATCATATCTAAAAATGGTTTTTAGCCTTTTATCTAAAATATTGCTATGCGTACAAGCATAAAAACACACACTTGCGCGACGCCTTTTCGTTTTACTTAAAATTGCGCAGGCTATGCATTTGTTTTAATGGTGGAAAATGTCCTATGATAGATATCATTTTGTCAGATACTTTTCTTTTTTTGATGCGATTCTCATAATGTGCCAAAAAATCTGTATATTTAACAGAGTTTAACATTAAATTGTTAGTTTTACTCTTAACAGACGTATAACCAACCCGATTAACAGACCCACCGCCGATATAGCCGCATACTCAATATAGATTAACCGACCTATCTCTCGGTTAGCCGAGTGTCGGCCGTGTTATTGCTGGATTGAAGATTTCAAAAATTTAATTTAAGGTCGATCAATTGAAAAACAGACATGACCCATTATGAAATTCAGAATTTAGAATTTTACTTGCTCTTACCTGATTGTAACATCATACAAATTATAGTTGTTGTGTATCTTCATACATTTAAATTTTTCATCTAATCTTATTTATTTACCTGTAAGAATACACGTACACAAGTATGTTACATGTCAGTTCAAGTAGGACACATATAGATCTATCTGAATAACCTTCTCTCTATTGATTACGTAATTCAACAACGTTCATTTAAGTATCTTTTTGTGTGACCTATAAATGAAGGATATATTTTGATTTTTTTTCTTTAATCGACGTTTATCCTGGGCTGAATGTTTTGCCAAGTCGATAGCTTGTCGTGAAAATATGGCATGTTGTATGAAGACGGTCGCACATGTACTTTAAAACCTCCTCATGAATTTTAACGAATATACTACAAAGATTGTAATATGTGTATTTCATTTAATTTGTAACTCGACTTTGTTTTCTCTCAATCGATTTATGACTTTTGAACAGGGGTAAACTACTGTTGCCTTTGTTTATGTAGAATCAATTGCCCTAATCTCTTTTGAGTAATCAAATACAAATATAAACTACACATAATTGACATGTAAACAGTTTGTCTCCTTGATATATATATCCGTACAGTAGTACCCCAGTACACAACGTTTCGTCCCTTGTTTCACTTAAACTTAATATGACACAAATGCAAACTATACTTTTTAGATAGATAAGTCTTTTGTATTCAACATTAATTAAATACATAGAATGAAACAAGATGTTCGAGTGGTATAATAAGTCGAGCTACTGTATTTTTAGTCTGTAAACACTTGTGTCTATCGACTTCAATCTTTATTGACTGGCATCGTCAATTTTCTGACCATAGGTCGGTGGTTCACTCTAGGCAATTTGGCTCCTCCATCAATAAACACTACGAAAAGGACACTAGTGCTGACAGTGGCGTTATACGCAAGTCGACCAATCGAGATACTATATTTACTCTTCTTAAAATACTGTTACTGGTCATAATAGTATTTCTACGAGGGTTGTCCGTTAAGTTTGAGGACAATCTCAATTAGAGATTATTTACCCGTCCGAAATAAAGAAAACAGGTTGAAAACTAATTTCACGATTTCCTGATTGAGTGTAAATATTGTTTCAGTATCTGCTTAAATAATCGTATTTTCATTAATTTAAAAACCATTAGAAACTCTCACCCGGAGCACCCAAAAAATATTTCCGACGCTCCGACGTTCGACTACGTCAACATTTTAATTTTTCGGAACTTAGTTTCCTTTCAATGCAACACATCTTTTTAACCAGTCATCAACTATTTTCTCAAACTATTACTTTTTCATTATAAAGATTATGTACATTACTTCTTGTCTAAGTGTAGGTAAATTTTCGAACCTTTGTCCACGGAAAAAAAAATATCCGACAATACAGCAAAAACCAATGGCACTAAGTCGGGGCTTACGGAGGATTTTTTAAAGACATTAGAAGTACTAGTAAATCAATTTCTAGATTAAAGGAAGAGCAACCGCGAGGACCCTTTCAAGATATAAGAATCCAAGTAAATCAATTTCTAGATGATTTGTAAGGGAAGAGCAACCGCGAGGAAGTTTTTAACAAATTGATTTGACAATTCCATTCTTTTTGTTAAATGTTTTGCTGTAAGAAGTCACGGTACACATCTAGCACATACTCGATTCATATTTAAATAATTTGCTTAAATGTAGTCTTGAAAATCAAATTTGTCTGCAACTTCGCGAACTTTTCCTCATAGGTCACGGTTGTTGACGTTCAGAGCTTTATCTTTTACCGCATCTGATTCCATTAAAGATGGCCTACCTTCCCGCTCATTGTCCTCAAAATTGTCTCTTCCTTCCCAAAACCTTTTGTGCAATTTGAATATCAATGAACAGCTGTTTCTCAGACTGATTTAAGAATTTGTGTGTTTCTGTTGGCGTTTTTCCGATGTCTACATACAATTTTATAACCGCCTGCTTTTCCATCTTTTCCGTAAACTTTTTTTTCAGTGATGCCGATTCTTGATTCAATGTTTGAAATCGAGACTTCTTCACCATTTCGAAATTTTGACCAAACAAATGTAATAGGTTTAACGTCAAGATTATTGTCGACATCACAATGTAATTTCCAGTATTTTTTGGCGGATTTTTGAAACTTAAGATAACAAAATTGTGAAAACACTACCCTGCACGTATGTGACATGCTCCGGCTCCCGATTGATTATATCTATACGAAGTCACTGTTATTATCTCGCATTTAAAATGGGACAAATATTGATATAACCTAACTAGGATATAGTACAGGATTACAAATATACAAAACAAAAATTTCTGAAATGCTATTTTTTACACAGACTTCAGCTTGTCAACTTACTTTACATACAACCCTCGTATCTATAGATTATCGTCTATCATCTCAACGAAATCGATTTTCTTGCCCGTATGGCAAAAGTTAAAAATCAATCAAGTTGAGATGACCAATGATAATCTGTTTATCGCTATTTTATTTATGACAACTTTGTTAATTTCTTTGACATCAGGAACCTGAGCCCTTAGTTTTTAGCGATAAGTTTTCATTGAAATATATTTCTATTGTTTTGAAGAATTGATATGTGTGTAAGATGGCTCTCTAGTCGTCATCGAGGTCTGGAAATAGGATTTATTCTACATCAAATTTACTCGATTGTATTTAATTCTGAATTTAGTAACACAGATTTGATTCCATTTGTAAAAAGGTTTATTGTATGTTTTTGCTTTAAATAACACCATACACCGTGGCGCCATTATTATAGTTTGCTACTAGAAGCAAGTGTTTTGTTTTATGAAAGAACAAGGCACGAGGATTTGTAAGTTTGTCACTAGCTCCAATTAGCTCTTTTGTCTGTTTTCCATCTGGAGATATCACGACTACATTGTTCGAGTCAGAACCTGCAACATAAATATTCGAATTAGTATCTAATGTGATGCCGTACGGTTTTCTAAGCAATGTAGAATCGACATATTTCCATTGTACCTGCCCACTGAAATCGTAACATACAACAGAATCATCACGCCAATTGGTATGAAAAATGTAATTTGCATTTGAGGCAACGTAGGTATCATCCGCCGATTTGGGAGAATTTGGCAGTATCCGGACCCTAGAGTGCGACCTATCATATATTTTAATGCCATTGTGATACGTGCAACAAACAAATGAATCGTTGCTGTAGCTTAAACCGCAACACCAGTCCCCCAGATAAAAAACTTTACTCGTTTTTGCACTATTCATATCAATCAAGTGAATTTGTTGGGGGGGATTTCTACCACTTGATACAGCAACCGTATTAGAATCAATCACTGCAAGGTCATACCCAATGCCGCTCGTCGCTGGGTTTATACATGATTCTGAAATGAATTCACCATTAGGCGCATATTTCATTATACTATTGTTGTGTGCTTGTAGAAATAGCATGTTTCCATCTTCTAATATTGCACATCCAGAAATACCGTAATTGTTGCTATTTATGTTTATCCTTCGTCCTAACCTGACGTTTATGGTTTCAATAGATTTTGCTACTGACTTTGATTTAAAAATTTGTGCTGATTTGTCACCTTTCCATGAAAAAGAAACATGTTTTTCACTATTATCAATTTCTACATCACCAAATGTTTTAATATGTTTTATAACCCCCTCTAGCTTTTCATTAAAAGTGCATTTCATTGTCACGTTGTTTAAGCTCCCGTTGTCATATACTTGTTGGACGTTGATTTCATTGGTTGAAATTTTTTCTTGGAATGCCTTTGTTCCCATGAAGATTTGCAAATTGGATGCAAACATTTTGACAGATTCAACATCTTTTTGAATTCCGTCTACTTTTTCTTTTTGGTCCTCCAATTCCGAAATTATTTCTTCTATTTTCTCACAGTTTGTCTTCTCAACTGTAGATGCCTTTTCTTGTAATTCTTCTTCTAAATGGTCTAAAAATGCATTAATTTCGTTACGCTTGTCTTTGATATGTTCAGAAATAACCCGCTTTTGTTCACGTAATTCCGTTAAATTTCTTTTTCTATCCCTTATAGCAGAAAAAATGTTACTTTCCATATTTTTCAGAACTTTTTCAATATTAGCCAAAGCTACTGATTGGTATCCCTTTGAAGGCGAAAGAAAATCTTCTATAAAAATAATTTCCTTGCATTCTTTGTGAGCTGATATCGAACAAATTTTGCAACATAGTGAGTCATGAAATTTGCAATAAAATTCAAGGATACAGTCATGCTCCTCACAGTTATGGCTAATTTTCTTGATAAATGATGGTAATTTTTTAAAGTTTTCTATTGAGATTGATTTTGATAATTTTGATATTTTATGATTGTCTCTACAGTCGCCACAAAGAGCCTCTTCACACTGTGGACAGTATTCCTGCGCTGACTTGTTGAGTTGCTTGTTTTGGCAAAAGTCGCAGAATAATGCACTTTCTTTGGTTGCCATTTCAATTATAGCTCGTCTGAGTTGATGTTTGATCAGATTGCTTATTACTTGGACATATCAACCATATGACCTACAGAAAAAGTGTAAATGTAAAAAAGTATGCTGATGGAAGAGCAAAATTATCTTTTGTTAACCATTCGTTTGATGTGTTTGCGTTTTTCATTTTATTAGGGATTTTCCGTTGAATTTTTGAATCAGTGGTGTAGTATAATTTTGGCTCAAAACCTCAATACTTCGATCATGTCGATACTATATTCAGTCCGTTATCTTGCCGAAAAAGGGGGGGAAATTACAATCTTTTTTTTAAATAAAATAAAAATAATGACGCTGATATTTGGAGCATGTACTTTTCTCAAATAAACCAAAAATTAAAAGAGAGAAAACGATAATCTAGGTCAAAGTCTTTTTTAAGACTACGTATACACTTCTTTAAATTTTAATAATACTTATAACTTATGTAATGTGAACCTTTTTTAGAATTTATGTCAGTAAATATTCTTTAATATCTTAACTTATTTTCACTATTTCAATGTGAATACATAAATGATATTGTGCTTGATGTACCACTTTACTTTTTGTCCACTTGTTAAAGAATCGTTTGTACTCAGAAGCCAGGGAAAGTCGGCAGCTCTGAAGATATAGTGTCATAAAGAGCATACCCGTTTTTAATCGACTAGTTCGCATCGGCGAAAGACAACACTATGTACGCGTTTCGTCTAGATTTACACGCGTATATTATTTAATCACCAGATACATGTATTTCTACAACTACAAAGTCTTTATTGATGTGGACTTTGTATTTTAAACGCTATTGTAATTTGTGTAATGTTTGGTACATGGGTGTGATTTTGCGTGTACATTTCTGTTTTTGTTACCCGGAAAGTTTCGAACATCTGATTTGATGCAAAACATTTGAAAAGCCGATATGACCCAATATGGAATTTAGAACTATTGCTTTCATCGTTCCTACCTGATTGCAACATCGTACGAATTTTAGTTGGTGTTTATCTCCATACATTAACACTTTGCTATATATACTTATAGAGTTTACCTGTGATTGTACACATACACTAGTGTGTAAAAGATCAATACAACATTTACAAATAGGACACATAACGATATCAAAAGTATTTGAAATATTTAAATGTCCCTATATTGGGTCGTTACAATTCAATACAAACCACTACATCTCAATCATTCCCCATCGCAGTCAATTTTATTACATTTGAGCAAACAACGCAAACGAAAATTGTCGAAACCAATGAAATCTTCTAATATTTTGAAATATAAAAATGTGTTGATTCTTTTATCGATGTCCTTCCTTGCCTGGTGGCTGTTTATCTAGACAATTAACATTGTGTAAACACGGTCGTATTTCAATTCCTCTTCACGACAATTTACCATGCTAACTGTCAACTCCTTAATTAACGAATAAAACAATGTTTTTATTGTCTAATAAAGCAAAGCAATTACCTTTATTTTAATACAACGAGTATTGTTGCTTCATATTTTCAATAACATTACAGATTAAATCGTAGTGTATGACATATGTTTCATGCTCAGTTAAAAAAATTCATGGTATAAGTCTGTCCGCACTTAAATGTTTTGTTTTTTTAATTCTTTTTTTAAATCGATGCATCGATCATTGATCTCTTCAATTTTAAATACAACTAGCAGAAAAAGAATAGGAAAATCCTTGTATTCAAACTAATAAAAAAAAGAAGATTTGGTATGATTGCCAATGAGACAACTCTCAACGAGACACCAAACTGACACAGAAGTTTACAACTATACCGTGCGCCTTCACCAATGAGCAAAGCCCATACCGCATAGTCAGCTATACAATGCCCCCAAATAACAATGTAAAACAATTCAAACGATAAACCTAACGGTATAATTCATGTACAAAACGATGATCTAAAAACAAATATATTTCAAATAAACAAACGACAACCACTGCAATACAGGCTCCTGACTTTGGACAGGCACATACAAAGAGAATGTGGCGGGTTTAAAAATTGTTAGCGGGATCCCAATCCTCCCCTAACCTCGGACAATGGTGTAACAGTACATCATAATAACGAACTATAAAAATACTTCGAACTGAAACACAATACATAAATAGAAATGAAGAAAAAATAATAATGGAGAGCACAACACCTCTTTCGAATCTCTTAAACAAGGAAAGAGCCTGCCTTGGTAAATAATGAATATATATGTGATGGTATTTTATCAGATTTACATTCACAACTTAAAAAAAGTGTAATAGTATTTTTCAGTGTCTGCCTGACCCTTAGAAAGTTTAAAAACAAAAAACGATCCTTTGAAGGTCAGTTTGATGCCGATGTCACTAAGACTTATCTAACCTTCTTCCAATATCACCATATTGTTTTTATTTTAGGTCCAGAAACAGTAAATGGGCTATGTTATAAATTTTGTTAAATATTTTCATATTAGTTTGGCTCTTTGGATAATCGAAAAAAATAATCTATTGATCTCCATTATTTTCTGAAAAAAAATCACTGATTGAATTCTTTGAAAAAAGGTGAGAGGGTGATAGAGCAGATTGGTACCCCGAGAAAACATTGTCAACCGCGGTGAAGCCAAGGTTGACAATGCTTTTTCGAGGGGTACCAATCTGCTCTATCAACCTCTCAGTTAAGTATTATTTAATTTATTATACTGAATGTCCTATCATTATTGTCTATTACAGATTACCTTATTTTAAAAGTATTGTTATGAAGTCGAGTACATAACAACGTTACAGGTACTAGAAAAAAAACACAAGTCAAGCAAGGTGTTTTATTTCTTTTATTTTAACAGTCAAATGATAAAATCTGAGCCAAAACGTAGAACTTAAAGTATTGTATTTAATTACTTGATGTAAATTCATTCATTGTCCTTTAAATTATTGATTTTTGATTGGTCTTGACGAGAGGGGAACATTCCACAAAATTGTCACCCGCTCAGCCATGTGATAGAGTAAATTAACAGCCTCGTATTAGCCAATCAAAATATGGCATTTAAACGCGAAGTATAATAATAGATATTATTACTGGGGACGACAGTATTACTGTCCCTTAGTTATTTACTGATGATCTTGAGAATGCAATTACTTAATATGAAGTATAACGGTAGGCACTCAGTCAATCAAAATGATATCTAACCTCGACAATTTTATACTATACAAAATAATATAGATACCTTCCGTGAGCAAAGAGGATCTTTACTTGAACAATATATTAAGAAAAATAAAATCTGGTATTATTGCTAGTGAGACAACTCTTCACCAAAAACTACACGACGTAGAAATTAATTAACAAGTGTAAATCTGAACTACGTTAGATGTGTACATAACCCCCATCCTTCAATGATATCAAAGTCCATACTGCTTACTTATATCTTGACAACGAATACAAGACTGTTTATGATGTTTTTTTTATTATGAATCCATTGGATCTCCTAATCTATTAGTTAGTCCAGCAAACATAACATTTGTTACCTGCATTTGGTTTTGATCTAGCTTTCAATAACTGCACATATTAGTGTTTTTTATGTAAATAGTTTGTGTGTCTCGTACATACTTTTGAGTTATCAGTCAATTGCAAATGATTTTTACAGTTTGCTAGTATGTTGTGCTGTTACACCACAGTCCTATGTAAGACTAGGTTAGTTGCTTACAGACACGTTTAACTCCGCCACATTTGATATGTGCCAAGTCAGGAGCCTGTTCTTCACTTGTTTCGATGGTTTATGTCTGTCTTGTGTGGTTTTCCTTGATAATTTTGTTATAAATTGGGTCGTTGATATACTCAGGTTGATGTCGCAAAAATAACAAACCATACATATGATTTAAAGAATGAATTGTTTGTATTTTGTGCCAAGGGTCATCATGTATTATTCATGCAACAATTTTTCATTTCATGTATGTTTTTTTCTCCAAATATTGAACACTGACATGATTCATGTTTAGACTTAAAGGTGGAATGCATGTATTGCAATTTGTTTGTCTTGTATAAATGAATTAAAAAGAACTAATTCCTATAATATTTTCATAAACTAAATTTCACTTAATCTACACGTGCTCATCGGAATACTTTTGTTTTAAATAAGTTGGCGGATACACAATTGACCAGGGGTTGACACTACATTTTGTAGGCACTAGCCCGCAGGGCTAGTAAACATTATATTCAACTAGCCCTGTTCTGTGTCAGGTAGCCCGTTGACTATGTAGCCCTTATTTACAATCAAAGGTTGACCATTGCTCAAATAGGTTTAAGACGTTTTTTTCCGAAATCGATATACGTGTAAATTTGACAGATTACTCTCACAAACTTTAAACTGGTTGAAATCTGTTGTAAGTAATTCAGATTCATGAATGCTGGTGGTGTCGCGAAATATAAGTTCCTTCATAATTTTAGTTCCCAATGGTGAAAGTCTTCTGGAATAATATTTCCAATGGAATGAATTTAACAGTATATTTTCCTAACTGAATAAATAGACATAGAATATTTGTTCCAACAGAAACAAATGTAATGACACATGTTTCTAGCGGAACATCTGTTAAGTGGAACAAATATACGTTTACAATGCAACTGAATGATTTGTGTTCTGTAATCAATGTATGAAAGCCATGGAAAAGAATCTTGTTAAGCCTTACTCAATACAAACCAGACATTTATTGGATGTCTTGTCCCACGCGATATCGTTTGGCATACAATAGAAAAAAGGTTTTATTACACCATTTGATTTTAATTATTGATGATGAAATTAATGAAAGAAAAGTGCACTATTTTATTTGACGATACTAAGTAGATATGTCTATGTAATGTCACGTCTTGTGTGATTTTTGGGGTTTCTTTGGTACATATGACGTGGTTATGTACTTTTAAACATCCCGCCTTTATGTAATGGTTCTATAATAATTTAGAAAATATTTTGAACGACAAAATCATTGTGTATATCTACCTGTGTGACGATTACATTTTGACGTTAAATATTTGTTTGTTTTTGTTTTAAATGAGATTGTGACAAGGTGATTATTGTTGAACCCCTATTTTGACAATTTTATGTCTGTTTTGTTCACGCATTCGTGTAAATATAATGAAATTTGATGCGACTGTAATACAAGTGAGTTTAAATGCTATAAAACTAGGTTCAATCCACCATTTTCTACATCAGAAAATGTCTGTATCAAGTCGGGAATATGACAGTTATCGATTCGTTTGATGAGTTTGAGCTTTTGATTTTTGCCATTTTATTAGGACTTATATTCAGATATTGACTATGAGTAGATATAGGAAGATGTGGTGTGAGTGCCAATGAGACAACTCTCCATCCAAATAACAATTTAAAAATTAAACCATTATAGGTTAAAGTACGGCCTTCAACACGGAGCCTTGGCTCACACCGAACAACAAGCTATAAAGGGCCCCAAAATTACTAGTGTAAAACCATTCAAACGGGAAAACCAACGGTCTAATCTATATAAACAAAACGAGAAACGAGAAACACGTATATATTACATAAACAAACGACAACTACTGTACATCAGATTCCTGATATGAGTGTCTGTTTAAACAAAACTTTACGATAAAAGCGATAATTTCATCTTCCCAATAGTGAATTTTGTAGACCAATAGTTCCAAATAGTGAAAATGAAATCATCACTTTGTAAATTTTACAGACACCATCACGGGTGGGTAAACCGTTGTGGAATATCCGTTTCACAGATGATATCGGATATGTTCCTTATGTCGTCACTGCAATGCCTTTCCCTATTCACGAATTTGACCTACCGAATTAGACTATTTACCGGCTTCGTAATAACATGAGCAACGCGACATGCGCCGCGTCTTGAGCAGGATCGTCATATCCTTCCGGGGCAGCCGAGTTCACCCCAAGTGTTTGTGGGGTTCGTGTTGCTTTTGTACCACTATTTGTGACATTTGTACCTATGGTGTCTGGTTGTTTTGTTCACAATCCATTTGCAAGATAATATAATTTCATGCGGCTGGCTTACAAGTGAGAGGTTTAGCACTTTAAAACCAGTTTTAATTCACCATTTTCTACGATTGAAAATGTCTGTACCAAGTCAAAATGTGACAGTTGTTGTCAATTCGTTTGATGTGGTTTATCATTTGCTTTTTCCATTTAATTGGGGACTTTTCGTTTTGAATTTTCCCCGGAGTTCAGTATTTTTGTGATTTTACTTTTTTCACTTTATAGTGTTAGTGTATTCATTTGATATTAAGCATTAAACATATGCTAGTTTTCAATCAGCAAAATATTTACTGTATTAAACGCCAACGGAAAGGCAACTCCATCATAGCTAGCAACAAGAAGGACGTTTTTGGTTTTATGAAAAAAATACCGCACTTGGATTTAGAATTCCATTACTGGGTTCAATGAGCTGTTTGGCCCGTTTTCCATCTTTAGATATCACTGCGACATTATTTGAATCAGACCCAGGAACATAAATGTTGAAGTATGAATCTAAGGTGATGCCGTATTGTTTTTGGAGTAATAAATCAGGATATGTCAATTGTACTTCTCCACTGAAATCGTTACAAACTACAGAATAATCCCGAAAGTTGGAATAAAAAATGATGTTTTTATTTGATGTACCGTAGATTCGATCTACCGGTTTGGGTGCATTAGGCAATATCTGCATCCATATCGACGCCACAGTAGTTCAACCAATCAGGGAATGTTTATTTGGGGCATGTGACCTATTTTAACTGCAGGTTTTGCACATTTTAACGACATTATAGAAAAATGGAATGTTTTTAGTATATACAAAATAGAAAAACGATGAAGAATTTTTTGTTCGCGAAATTAAATATTTTTATGTATAGTATAATAACTACGTTAAAACGACGGTGTTCATTGGACTACTTTCGTTACCTGACCATACTTGACACTAACACTATCATTATACTTATATTTACACATGACTATTGACGAAACAGATATACCTGTAGATTTAAATAGATTTATTATGTATAAGGTGTAAGATAGTCCTCTAGTAGTCCCTTGTTAAAACCATTTAAGCCTGAAAATAGCCTGCTATAAGTTCGATAGAAAATTGACTCTAAGACTTTTATCTAATTCTGAATTTGGTAACAAAAATGTGATTCCAGTAGTGAAGGTTTATTGTATCTTACATCATACACGAAGGCGCCCTTGTTATAGTTTGCTACTAAAAGCAAGTGTTTTGTTTTATGAAAGAAAATGGCACGAGGATTTAAAATCCCGTCACTAGCTCCAACTAGCTCTTTTGCATGTTTTCCATCGGGTGATATCACAACTATATTGTTTGAATCAGAACCAGCTACGTAACTGTTCGAATTAGAATCTAATGTGATGCCGTATGGTTTTCTGAGCAACGAATCGGTATATTTCCACTTTTATCGTAACATATGACAGAATGATCATGACAGTTGGAATGAAATATGCCATTTTGGTTTGAGGCAACGTAAGTATGGTATCCATTTATGGGTGTATTGACTTTTTTCTGGACGTGAGTAAAATCTTGCTGCGACATGTCGAATACTATAATGCCTTTCCCAGAGTAGAATACATAAACGATCCATTGTGATAGCTTAAACCGTAACAGTAGTCGTCCAGATTAAACAAACGCCGTGTTTCTGCACCATTTATGTCAATTAAGTAAATCTTGTGTGGGGGATATCCACCACTTGATACAGCTATCGTATTGGAATTGACCACTGCAAGGTCATAACCACTCTGAAATCCTGCACCTTTGATATTTGAACTGGAATGGAATTCACCATTAGGTGCAAATCTAAGCAGAGTATTCTGCTGCAAATTTTGAAACAACATGTCTCCAGCTTCTGAAATGGCACATCCACTAATATTATGACCATCTATAATAATCTTATGTACTAGCTTGACGTTTATGTTAATAATCGAGTTGTCTCCCGTCATAGGTTTTAAAATTGGTGATGATTTGTCACCGTTCCATGAAAAAGAAGCATGCTTTTCACATTTGTTAACATATATATCACCAAATGTCTTTATTTCGCTTATTATTCTGTTTAGTTTTTCATTTAAAATACATACAATTTTTAAGTTTTCAAAGCTCCCATTGTCATACAAACCTTGGAGGTTACGTTCATTAGTAGATACATTTTCTTCGAATGTCTTTGTTCCCATGAATATTTGCAGATCGGATGCAAACATTTTCATAGATTCGACATCTTTTTTAATTTCGTCTACTTTCATCTTCCTCTCATTCAGTTTTTCTATTATTTCTTCTATTTTCAGACAGTATTCATTCTCCGTTGCAGATAATTTTTCTAGTATTGCGTCCTCTAATTTTTGAAAAATATTATTAATTTCTTTCCGCTTTTCTTTTATTCGTTCTATAATCACCTCCTTCTGTTCACGTAAATCAGCCAAATTTCGATGTCTGTCCTTTAAAGCGGTCGAAATATTGCCTTCCAGATCTTTAACAATTTTTACAATGTTATCCAAAGCTGCTGACTGATGTCTTGAAGAAGGTGTTAAAAAATCCTCTATGAAAATAATGTCCTTGCATTCCTTATGCCCTAATATCACGCAACGTTTACAACAAGGAAAGTTATGGGATTTACAAAAGAATTCAAGGACAAAGCCGTGCTCCTCACAGTTATGGTTAATTTTCTTGATAACTGATGGTAATTTGTTATATTTGTCTATAGAGATTGTCTGATGTGATTTTGATAATCTTTATATTTTATGGTTGTCTCTGCAGTCACCACAAAGAGCCTCTTCACATTGTGGACAGTATTCTTGCGCTGATTTATTAATGTCCTTGCATTGACAAATGACGCAAAATAATGCACATTCTTTGGTGGCCATTTCTATAATAGATTGTCTTAGTTGATTTTGAATAGAATCCCTTGTAAGTGCAACATTTGTTCATCTGCAATCCACTTTTAACCTGAAATAAAAATATGAATGAAAAAAAATATGCTATTTCGTTTTGTGTTAGCGAAATAAATGTTGAACTTTCCGTCAATAAAAGTCAATACATTTTTTCGTATAACTCTACTAGGTTTCCAACATTCCTTTACATTATCATGTTTACTTTAACAAGACAAAAATACGGATCCTGCACAGCAACGTTTACTCAAGTGGATTTCCCATAAATCTCACTTAAAAGTTAAGTGAAAAACTTAACCTGAAATTCACCTCAAATGAGTTTATAAATGAACAAATTTAGGTAAATTTCACTTGAACTTTAAAAATATTTGTGTCGTTCATCATTTTAATTGAATTTGACAAAATCTTGAGAGTTTACGTGAAAAAAAATCTTTCTTTTTTACGTGCATTTCTATGAATTCTATCGCAACATTTTCTACAATAGTAAACAAAAGTATCGGCTTTTGTTTTGATATTTACGAGAATGGTAATAACTATTGAATGACGATTTGCTATCAGCCATTGGTGCGGATCAATATACAAAAAAAGCTATACTTTTTTTATCCGTTAACCTTAAAAAAATAAGACACCAAAAATAAATGAAACTCAGTTGCACTTTTGTCATTACGCCGATGTTTGAAATATCAATGTTTAAGGAGAAAGAACTTTTGAATCCACTAAAAGTAAAATAGAGAAACCGATAAACTAACAGTCCAATTGCCTAACAACGATTCTGTTATGACACAGTTTAAAAAAAACATCACTTCCCTTTATGAATCCTTGACGGGTTCCATGCATGGCAAAATTGACTTTCGTCTACGTAAAAAAATATATGTTAAAATAAGAATATTTGCGTTTTAACAAATTTTAAGTGCTATAGTTCAGATATAAAAGGTATTCAAATTAATCACAATTTAAAAAAAAATGCAATTAAAAGATTTGAAAAACTTTAAATCTTAATTCGTTGGGCTAAAACAAACTCGATATTTCCGTTGTTTATGGCTATTAATGATCCTCCTGAGAAAAGCAACTTTAAAAAGTATCTCTAACTAGAAGGTCAACTACGAGAATTGGTGAACAGACATTCAAACATCTTTTCAAGAACTAATATCTGACTCGTACACTTACAGAGTTGCATTAAAACTAAAATCAAACTTAAGTTTAGGAAATACATGTAGGTGTACTTTTTGTTGGGTAATATATTTTAATATTCAAACTTATTTTCAATCATTCAATGTGAATACAACAATAATATATACTTTCAAAGCGATAAATGTAATTAAGTCAGAATTTTGACATACAAGAAGCATGTATATAAACATACATAATACATCAATTTAATAATACAGCATTATAAAAAAAAATCAATTGAAAATATTAAAAATGAAAGAGACCAACAATTTCCATCGCCCTTTCCATATTTTCCCTCATCTTTTCCCTTTTCTCGATTATTATGGAAGGGATATAAACCGATAATATTATTTTTTGTGAATAAACTTCCTTTATCGGTAATTCGTATATTTTCCATTTCATCTTACTGCCTAGTATTTTCTAGTATCAACGTACTGGCTATATCACTGAAAAAAATAGGCAATACATTGTGTGACGTCATAATAACCGATAAACAGAATAATAGGTAGTTTCGTTTTTGATACTGACTATATCATGTGGAATATCTTAAATCGCCCTTACGGGCTCGTCTAGATGTTCCACGTGATATAGTTAGTATCAAAAAAGGAACTACCTATTAATCTATATTTCATTAAAATATATCCTACATGTTGGCCCCTTTGAACAGTACCTCAACTTAAAAAAATAGAGAAAAAAGTAAGTACAGCTAGAGGTAATCAACATGTATTGCTATATAAAGCATAAGACACAGGGTATGCGTTTCATGATTTTTGCGTGCGAAAGGAATACTCATAGTTTCCGCTCATAGTCATTGTTTCCGTGAATACCTTTACATGTGTTTTGTGTTTCAAAATGGATAAAGTGATGAAAGTATATTCTTTATGCAAAAATAAATAAAGAGCTGTCGTTATTAGTGATTGTGTTGTTTCAAACTTTGGATAAGTATCAAATGTGTATTCAGAATCACTTCAGATACATTATTTCAGTGTGGCTTACAAAGAGGATATAATCAAAACAGCTAATAATGGCAAGTTTTATATATATTATATTTTAAAATGTAGTCCTCCCCTATTAGTTTCTTGTTACTTCTCAGGTTTTATTCTATACATGGTAAATTAGAAAAAAGAGAATAGCATATGAAGACAGGTTCTTGATGCACCATATCGAGTGCACCGAAGTTAATTTTATTTCAAATACTTAAATAATATGAACAAACGAAGAGATAACAATATGCAATCAAGACAAGACTAGACAAGACAAGACAAGTTTTATTAATACACTCAGGCACACATTGTGTGCAACAAGAGCAACATAATATATGTAGTATACAAAATAATAAATTGGTCTACAAATATGACAAATAAAAAATTACGCAACCGTTTTATCACTACGGATGAAAAAGAGGTTTTCAGTATTTGTGAAATAAGTTCAGGATAGTAATAGCGTAGAATAAAAATTTCAAGATAGAGTATTACTAGAGGTCATGCACTTCGCATTGATTTTACATTGGTCAAGCTTTTCGAATCAGGTTCGTTAGAATGAATTCTGTTCCGCTTTATAATTTTCCGTTGTGTTGGTATCGGATTATTCCATGGGTAAAATCACTGGGTCGGGTTATTAATGATAGGACTTTTATCACATAAACTATCTGCTTCAAGATTTTGAGTGTTTCTGTTCTGCGTTTCTTTGTTATCCGTGTGTTTAGGTTAGGCTCTCTGCCATCGTTTGGTTCGTATAATTTCCCTTCTATGAAAAGTTTGTCTCTTATCAATACAGCTTTCTTTCGGTCTTTCTTTGCCTGCTTGAGCACAGATTAAAGGTATTTCCTCTTCTTTTCAATTTTGTGCTCTGACAGAAATATTTGTCCCTGTTAATTTGTGACAGTTTCTCATAACTGAATGTTTATCTTTCAACGATACAAGTTTAGTCATTATTCTCTGAAGAATTTGTCTTTGTTTCCAAAACGATGTACAGAAACGAAATCGATATTTTTACCGATTCTAAGTTTTTTGTGGATAAAATCCCTTACAGTGATCTCTGTATCCTCATTTGCCTCCTGTTTTATTCCGGATATAATGATATTGTTAGTCATCGATCTCTATTGTAACTCTTCGACATCGCTATCAATATTTGTCAATCGCTCATTGACGCATTTTAAATCGAATGTGTTTTCTTCATCATTTTTTGCTTCTTCTAACAATGAAATATTAGACATATTTTCTATGCATCGATCTACAATTTTATGCACAACCGCATCCATATGTTCCCCTTTTTCTTCGATCATTTTATTCCGGTTCAACACAATTTCGCACTTCTGTTCTACGCATTCAATTCGAGTTATCATTAAATCTAATTTGTGATATCCTAGTAACTTCGCACTAAGGCTGTCCGCATTGTGTCTGGAGATCTACTACGACAGCAAGTACAGAGTTCAGTCTAGAGATAGTTTTGGTATCGACTTTTTTGTAGTCCGACATTATTATTTAAAATACATATACATAAAATTATTGTTTTCAACTGAACGCTGAAAGAACAATGGAGAAAAATCTATCGCCACTAACAACCCGACGACGTTAGCAACGGTAGCAACTCTCTCTGATAATGAACAAAATATTCTGAATACTCTTCGTTATTGTTGAGAAATCTGTGAAGTTGTTGACAAATTAATTTTACCGTTCAAATAAAATCCTTAAAATCTGTGACTCCAGTCCATTTGACAAGTTGATATGCTGGCCTAGATCTTGAAAATTAGAGTTTTTGCAGTTATATCTTTTGTTGGAATTATAAAGAGACTTTAATTGTTTACCCAAAACGGTACCACCTGAATACCCCTCCCCCTTTTTGTCTTCCTTTATTCTGCTTCCCATATTCATCGTCGTTCATAAGCGAAGTTCTAGATTCGCACTGTGTAGGGTAAAGTTTAGGTTGTTCGAGTCCCTTGTATTGTGGCATGATCGATCAAATTTTCGAAGCATTACTTAACTGTTTTTTTCATTTTAATTGTAGTTGAAAATAATATTATGAAGAATAAGAGCATCAGCAGAGGTCGACTCTGATTACCCAAAGACGGACGAGGATAAATCTCACTGTTGAAAAAATAAATTCCTAAAGGCAACAAAAACAAGACTGGCAACAAAAATAAGACTGGCAACAACAATAAGACTTACAACGAGCATAATTAACTAATTGAATTAGTGCGAAAAGAGACAACCCCTAAACATGAGAAAAAATGTCTGTGACATAAGTAATGGTAGTGTTAAAAATCCATTTGAAAGTGATTGTTTGCCTCAAGAAACCGTTTTGATGAGTGACAAAATTATTGTATTGGAAGTTGACTTTAAAAAAATGTTTTTCCTTTATTGACATTTGTTCTTTGGTTGTATTTTTCTTTACATGATGAAAACAATTAGGGTAATTAATAGTTTTTTTTATTTCAGTCATTGAACTATCATTTACCTGTAAGAATCAGTTATGCTACCTTTCGCTGTCCAATATTTTTAAGAAAGAAGAGGGATATTCTTAAAAATATTGGGCAGCTAAAGGTGACATAATGGTTTCTTACAGGTAAATGATAGTCCCATCACTGAAATAAAGAACAGGAAAAACAATAGAATGACGTCACAACAATGTTTGTATTAAACACGCACACAAAAATCTGTTAAACATAGGCATAGATACGTCCAGATACGTCAACGTATCAGATACGGAGACGATACGTCTTTAAATGTCCCGCTACTATTCAAAGTGGTTGTTTATAGCGGTATCCTCTAAACGATAATATATCGTATGAGTGTGACCTTTACCTAAGTACATAATATTCTTGAACAAAATGAAAAAAAAAAGAACGAAGGTAGTGCAGAAAATTAGATATTGTATCTTTTAAATTAATACGCTGTCTTAATCAGTCAACAACCGAATCATTAACGCCTACACGTATATATTTCTACAAAACACAAATACAAAAAATGTATAACTTACGTTCAGTAAAAATGTCCGCGTTATTGTCTTGCCAAGGAATTCATACCCTTATTATGCTTACCGTGAATCTCAGAGTTACTTAAGGTTCCAATATAAAACCACTCTTATAGTTCTTTACTGATATGAACTTTACATGATGAATGAACAGTGATTTCTTATTTTAAACACCTTCAAACTTTTGATCCTGTTTTGTTTGTGGGTGTGATTTTGCGTGTAATATTGTATTTGCTGGCAGGAAGGTTTTGAAAATACGATTTGATGTAAACTTTTGAAAAACAGATATGATTTATTATAGAACTGAGAAAAAAAAATTCCTTTCTTACCTTAATGTAACATCGTACATTTTTTAGTTGTTGTGCATCTTTATCATCTTCATACCTTTAAACTTCACTATCTATGCACACATGACATGCATGATGCTTATTGATTTTACCTATAAATTTACACTTACGCAGTGTGGAAAAGATCAGTAGGACAAATAAAGATAGTAAAATTATTTGTAGATATTCAACTGTCCCTCGATACCATGTCTACTCTCTACGTAATTCAATATAATTCAGTACAATCATTATATGAGGTGAACATCTCAATCATTTCCGTGACTGCTTATTTTAGTATATTTCGTGAAAAGATTAAAAAAAAATCGAAATCAAATTTAAAAACTTTGAAACATAGAATGTTTAATTTTTTAATCAATGTCATTCCTTGTCTGTTTATTCTACATAAACTCATGTTTTGTAAACACAGTCAGATTTCAAATCCTCCTCACAAATCTCAATTCATGAATATACGACAAAGACTGTTATATTTATTCCAGAGACCTCTGTACACAGAAGAAATACAAAGTTTCGATGATTTTTTGAACTGTATATTTATTTGTGCTTTGTTTTCTTTTTTCTTTCTAGTTTTTACTCACATAAATGAAAGAAACAATAGTTTTATTGTCAATTTTTAAAAGTAGAGCAAGTACAATCATACGAATACAACAAGACTTACTGATTCATGATACTTTAATAACATTACAGATTCGTTAGTACATGACATATATTGTTTGGTTATATATTATTCATGTTATTTTAAAAGTCGATTTTACGATTTTTTCAATTATTTATATTTATTTAAAACGTATACATATTTTTTCCATCCTTAACCTCTTCAATTTCCAATCCAACTTGCAGGAAGAGTTTTAGTATGTCTGTTGTATACATAACTTTAAAAAAATCGATACTTTGAAGATCAGTTCCCACTGATGACTTCTCTATTCTTGATACTAAAATACCATATAATTTATCTAAGAGAAGAAATTTTCATGTTTTTGAAATGACAATTATTATATAAAGCAATAGCTTTCATTCTCTTTTGAGTAAGACAATTAGAAAATAAACTGCCCATTTTGAAAATGCAAAAATGTGACGTAGAGATCGCTAGCAGAAATTAGAACGCACTTCATTTTTGCGTTTTTTACTGTGAACACACCGATTTGTTTTTGTCATGGATAGATATTCCGTATCCTTCATTTTGTTAAAAAGAAATGATAAAAAGCTATTTATGTTCTTTCGAGAAACATATTTTTATTTCTGAGATTAAACATACAGGAAAGTATTTCGATACGAACGTATAGTTCTTCTTTTATAGCAAATCTGAAATTATAAAAATATCTATTCAGACCTAACAAAACATTTAACTTTCTAGTTATTTTCATCAACACTATAATATATTAAGATTGTTTCAATCTACAACTAAGATATTAAGATTTTGTCAAACTTGATTTAAAAAAAAAGAAAAGCAACTCATCGATATTTAAGCGGTCGTACTTATTCTAACAGTAGTAGTGACCGATGACCTTGATAGACCTTGATATCATAATTTTATATAAAAAAGTCGACACCACACCGTATAAATAAATACGAAATTTCATATCCAGCATTTTGCTTGAATATTGTATATTGAAATTGTCTATCACTAAAGGTAATAAGTATACTGTTTCTGTCCAAAAACTGTGTCTTAAAAGAACGTTTTGTCAATCTACTGATAGTTATTGAGATATCAAATAATTATTTATCATTTAGTGTGCTTGTCCTAAATATTGAACCTCGTCATGGATTATCTTATATCATAATTTACACTTTTTACAATAGGAAAATTCAGATTTGGACATTTTGTAATTAAGCATTTTCGCAAATGTATTTAAACATTTTAAGCTTTATTTTCAAAAAAATGCTTCTGTTATTAAAATGTGTAGATGGAAAAATGTATTAATTTTGCATAATATAGTATGCGTGAAAAAATTGTCACTTAACGTTCAGTTCTAGCACCGAAAGAAGTTAACATATAAAGAGAATATTTTGATGCATCAAGTTAATAGACAGACATTCTGCTGAATATAACTTCGAAACAAGCTATAAACATTACTTGTTAATATTCTGATTTTGCTAATCATGTAATGATAATGGTATCTCTATTTATTTAACCGATTTTGTTTCGTTTGCCTGAATCAACAATGAACATATATGAAATGAAAATTTGAAAATATTGTCCGTCAGTTTGCTTGTTAAAGTACAAGTATTAAAAAGTTTTATTTAATGTGCGAACACAAAGGTTTGAAATGCAACCTTGAAGGTACAAGAAAACAGTTATTTCGTTGTAGACGATAATTTCAAATTTGCAAAATCGCACCTTCACATTATTAATAATATTTTTACAATATCGCTACTGTGGTGTACGACTTTTTGGACAAGTTCTATGAAACTAATTTAAAAACTTCATGATCTGTAACTATAAATATGGAAAACATTATATTGCAGGAGTTCTAACATTCTGTTTGAAGGCTTCAGACATACTAATTTTTAACATTTTTCGACTGAGCCACATCACTTCTTTACTTTAAAATTCATAACCTATTTCTTTTAATTAATAGTTATCAACGTACCAGGATTATAATTTAGAACGCCAGACGCGCGTTTCGTCTACATAGACTCATCAGTGACGCTCATTTCAAAATATTTATAAAACCATACAAGTACAAAGTTTATCCTTATATGTTATTTGAGAAAAAGAAGAAATGGTTTTTGAAAGGGGTAATGTAAATTAAATTTGTTGTTTGAAAAAGAGAGATCTTTATCACTATATGTTCAATTTATCAAGTTAAGGAATATGTACTCCTAGAAGGGCAGTTTTATGTAACATCATATAGGAATGCTACTTGCTTGTAGTTTGTTACAAGAAGTAAGTTTTTGTTTTTATCAAAATGAATGGCGCGTGGATTTGAAATACCGTCACTACCTCCAATAAGTTCTTTGGCCTGCTTTCCATCTTTGGATATCACTACGATATTGTTTGAATCAAAACCAGCAACATAAATGTTCGAATTTGAATCTAAGGTAATGCCGTATGGTGTTCGGAGTAATGAATTGGAATATTTCCATTGTACCTGTCCATTGTAATTGTAACATATGACAGAATTATCATGACAGTTGGAATGAAAAAGAAAATTTCCATTTGAAGTAACGTAGGTGTGTTTTAATAATCTGGGTGCAGTAGGTAGTATCTGTATTCTAGTAAACTTTTTTGGATTGTCAAATATTTGTATGCCTTGGTCATATGTGCAGCAAATAAGTGATCCATTGTGATAGCTTATACCATAACAGAAGTCCTCTAACTCAACATTTTGACGTATTTCTGCATTATTTATATCGATCAAATAAATCTTGTTTGGATTATGTCCACCAGTTGAAACAGCTATCGTATTGGAATCGACCACTGCAAGGTCATATCCAATGTCGGAAGGCGCAGTGTTGATATGCAACTTGGAATGAAATTCACCATTAGACGAATATTTCATCAGACTATTTTTGTGTGCAATAAGGAATAACATGTTTCCAGATTCTGACATGACGCATCCAGAAAGCTCATTACGACCAATGTAAATCTTACGCACAATTTTGACACTAATATTTTCAACCGATTTTGCTCCCGAGATAGGTTGATAAATTTGTGCTGATGTATCACCTTTCCATGAAAAAGAAACATGTTTTTCACTGCTGTGTACCTTCATATCACCAAATATATTTATCTCTTTTATAAACTGCTCTAGCTTTTCATTGAATGTACATTCGATTATCACATCGTTTAAGCTACCATCGTCATACAATTTGTGAACATTGAGTTCATTGGTTGAGACATTTTCCTCGAATGACTTTGATCCTATAAAGATTTGCAAATTTGTTGCATAGGATTTTACAGATTCGATGTCGTTTTTAATTTCGTCTACTTTCTGCTTTTCCTCATTTAATTTTGCAATTGCGTCCTCTATTTTTTGACTGTATTCTTTTTCAAGTGCAGATGCCTTTTCTAGTAAGGCCTCTTCAAAATTGTCTAACAGTGTATTAATTTCTTGACGCTTTTCCTTAATTAGTTTTGCAATCACCCGCTGCTGTTCGCGTAAATCAGTCAAATTTCGATTTCTGTCTTTTATAGCAGAAGAAATGTTACTGTCCAGATTTTTCAGAACTTTTTCAATGTTATCCAAAACTACTGTTGGTTGTCCTTTTGAAGGCGTAAGAAAATCTTCTATGAAAATAATTTCCTTGCATTCCTTGTGAGCTGATATCGAACATATTTTGCAACAAAGAGAGTCGTGAGATTTACAAAAGAATTCAAGGACGAAGTCATGTTCCTCACAGTTATGTTTTATTCTCTTGATGAAGGATGGTAATCTGTTATATTTGTCTACCGTGACTGTCTTATGCGATTTTGACGATCTCGATATTTTGTGATGGTCCCTACATTCACGACATAGAACCTCTTCACACTGTGGACAGTATTCTTCCGCTGTTTTATTGAGGTCTCTATTTAGGCAAACGTCACAGAATTGTGAACTTTCGTTGACGGACATATCTATCATAGCTAGATTGCTTTTATGGTTTTTAAAAATACTTGTTATAGTCAGCAATCCTCTTGTTCAACCTTAAGAAGAAAAATTAATATATTCAAATATGAATTTAAGAGCACTGATTTATGTTTTGGTTCCTTGAATGAAACTGAAGAGGCTGATCTGTAATAAAAAAAAGTTTTATATGAGCCTACTATGTGTCCAAAAATCTACTACCAGTACAAACATCGCACAAATTTCGGATTCTGATTTACATGGCAACGTTTGAGACGCACTACTTTGGGTTGATGCAGTTACCGCAACTTTTTTTGTGGTGAAGATATTTTAAATCGATAAATTAATGAATGTCTACATTTGAACACATTCTTAAACTTGTGAATAGGGAATAACAAATGCCTCTTGAAAATTGAGAAGGTTTGCTCTCACAGAAAAAGATCAAGTGACATCTTTAAGTTTAATTTCCCATGCCAACTTATATTGCGTGTGAAAACCGTTTTGCAAAATCTATGTATATTTCAATAAAACGCATGGAGGTGTTTTCATAAAGTCATCATGACATATAAACTAGATAACATAATTTTACTTTTTTACATAGATAGAAATTCGGCACCTAAATCATTGTTTTTTATTATTATTTTGAATATAAACGAAAATTATATCTGTTTGTTTTGGACTGAGTTTTTACTTTTACACCAAGTGGTCATTATATGTTCAAAATTTATTCACCTACACATTTTGTACAGTTGTGTTTCTTTGAGTGAACATTCTTAGTTCCTATTTTATTTTGTAATATTCTTTCATTTCTCACTGTAAAATGCATATTGTTTTATAAACAGAAATATAAATTCGGCTTTTTCGTCAACGTTTTGAAGCAGATACTGCAAGAAGTGGAAAGTAATACATATACAATTATGATTTAATCTGCACATTACATGTACTAGTATTACTTATTCGACGTGTTCTTGTTTCTATCTATATAGTATTTCACAAGAAAATCAAATATGTTTCATGCTGGCCCTATTTACCTTGTTTTCTACTTGTCATAGAACTACATAAACTAACTAACAATTATAAAGTAAAACGTATCTTTAAGACACCATGTTCTTACAAATATTAATATACCAGGGTACCTTGTTTGTGAAATCTGTTACAATAATGTAATGGTAACATCTTTAGACCATTAAATCAATCATCTTAGTAAAAACAAACGAAATACATAAACTAATTAAAAACCAATTGTTCAGAGATCAATTGAAGGTCTTTCCACCTCAATAAGGTGAATCACTTGTATGGTTGTGGAGAAATACTGATTTCAAATACATAAGGGGAGAAAACTGCTAAAAGGGTTAACCAAAACCCTTTGACTGAAATACGTTGAAGTTGCGCCTTATTGTAAACAGTTATTTGGCAAACACATCATATCATTAACTGTAACAGTTTCTTTTGAATAACGATAACAAAATTCAAAATTTATAACATGACCTTGACTTTTGACCTTGGCCTCAATTTCCTTCAAATGGACAAAGGACTACATATGAAAAGACTGTAGGCCTCTACGACTTATACCGTATGAATTTATCCAACATATCGCCTATCTTAAACTTTCAAAGCGAAATAACTCCCATAAGATGTTTTCCGATCACTCCAGTCTAAATTAACCAAATCATTCTTAAGAGTCGACAAACAATTTGGTGAAAACAGTTTGTTAAAATCTTTTACCGTTTTAGAGATATAGCGATAACTAGAAAAGGGGGACACGGGGGATAACTCCTACAAGAATAAGTGTTCGGTCACACAGGGTGAGTTTTGAAACCCCCATTACTGTACAACATCATTGGCCAAAATCAGAAGAAAAACAAAAGGTCTTTCCACGAAAAGACCTAATGAACAAGGAAAGGGCCAGCTGCGACATACAAATATTGTTGTAAAATGCATACCCACATTAAAGATCAAATCATTTATTACTATAAGTCACCAGATAAATTAAATTATATATTTTATCAATTTACACGTATAATCAACAACATATATAAATAATTAAAAACCAATTTTTCAGAGAACAATTGAAGGTCTTTCCACCTCGATAATAAGAATGAAATTTAAAGAACGATGTTAGAAAATGTCACTCCTTGTTGATGTTATTTGGTTCTTCAAATTGATATAAAAAATAAGACTAATAGGTATATACAGAAGACTTGAAATAATTTTTAGCAAAGGTCAAAATCTAGAATGTCAAATTAACCTTTGATCTTGACCTCAATTTCAAGGTCATAGGTCAGTGATCTCAATTCAAAAGACCCCAGGTCAATCATTTGTATGGTTGTGGAGAAATACAAAACACTTTGACTGAAATATATTAAAGTTGCGCCTTTTTGTAAACAGCAATTTGGAAAACAAATCATATCATTTACTGTAATAGTTTCTTTTGAATAACAATAACAAGCAAAATTCAAAATTTACAACATGACCTTGACCTTCGACCTTGATCTCAATTTCAAGGTCATAGTTCAGTGAACACAAAACTGAAGACCGGAAGTCAATCACTTGTATGGTTGTGGAGAAATACTGATTTGAAATACATAAGGGGAGAAAACTCCTATAAGAGTTAACCAGAACACTTTGACTGAAATAGGTTGAAGTTGCGCCTTATCACTCTAAGACATAAGCCCGAATTTCCAGCTACTTTGTAGCTGTGGTCTTATCAGACACCATGCTGATGCCAATTACCCCAGACCATGCATCATGCTGGGTTTGTTGATCTTAATCCCCTAAATAACTGGTCACATACATATTATATTACTTAATATATATCATTTTCAGTACAGTTACAAATGTGTGATTCCTAGTGAATATTGATATAGAAATTGAATAAAAAAATAAGTTTGATAATGCCAAAGTTATACATCAGAAGTTGAAATAAAAACACTATTACCGGTACAGTAATTATATTATAATTTATGTTAATATTTTAAAGTGATTAAGGTTTTATTGTAATTTATAGTATGTAATATGTTACTTGTTTGGCACAGTGGCAAATGTTACACACGTTTAAAAAAAGATGACATAAAACTGATGTTGTAAAACAATTATTGGTATGATAGAAAAGAAGAGAACACATTGATTAACACACTCTATTGTTTTGAAGAAAAAAGGGGGATTGTCATCTGGAGATTTAATTGTTTTTTTTTCGTTTTCTGGTAATCAAATTGATTTTTTTTAATAAAATTTGTAAGGGTTCCGCAGAACCCAGTGTCTCGCCTACTTTTGCTGTTAATCTGACACACACTCAACAAAAAAGATGAAAAAAAAATATTTCTCTTGATACTATCTTTTGATTGTCAAAAGCTTCTGTCCTGAAGTTTGTTAAAAATCCAGGCTAGTTTAAGAATCTAAAAAATGTTTTTTTTACTGTTAATTTTTAGCTGTATACAGTTAACTTAGATTTAAAAGCAAGTAGCAAATAAAAATTAGTTTGAGCATGTTTATTTTAATATAATATAGAAAAAAACGTGAATTTAATCGAAATTGATAAAAAAATTAAGAAAAATACCAGATTTAGATAAAAGGGGGAGGGCTTAAAAAGTTGTCTTTTAGCCAATATCTATTCATATAATTAGTACTATCATTTTATATTTTTACAAATAGTTTTTTTTGAAAGCGATTTTGAAAAAGTAATTTATTAGATTTTTAACTCTAGAAATATTTTATACAAATTTAACATGCAGTTTATTGTAAATATGTACATGTATGCTTTTAAAGTGTCTCATAAGTCAAATGTTTGGCTGGGCATTGATTGAATTTGAAAGATGTTACTTAATTTACCTGTATATATGTACTGTATCAATCGATGTGTGACACTCAAATAAAATATATATTTATTATTTATTTATTTTTGGCACAGACCAGATCATTTTTCAACGTTAGGCTAATCATTTATAGTATTTTTTTAATTTCCCCTGATTTCACATCAGTTTGAAAGAAATCAAAGTTATTTAGGTTAATAAAATATAGAATAAAAGTTAAGGAACAAAATTATTTCATATAAATGCAGGGAAAGTTGTCCATTACATCCGATAAACTAAACATGCATATTAATATTTTTAATGTATAAATATTTTTTTTTAGTATATATATTTTTTTTTTTTCAAATTTATTGTTCAGAAATACAATGAAGCTAGGAGAAAAGAAATAGACCGAGAAATATAAATTTATAGCTTATCGTTTTGTGATCAACATCTGGTTATAATTAGTGAACCTCTAAGAAAGTGTGTCCACATAATTTATATCTAATTGATTACTGATAACATGCTGAGATAAATTTATAGAAAAATAATTGGAAATCCGGGCTTATGTCTTAGAGTGTTATTATAAACAGTTATTTGGCAAACACATCATATCATTTACTGTCACAGTTTCTGTGGTATAACGATAACAAGCAAATTCAAAATTTAGAACATGACCTTGACCTTTGACCTTGACCTCAATTTCCTTCAAATGGACAAAGGACTTCATATCAAAAGACTGTAGGCCTCTACGACTTATAACGTATGAATTGATCCAACTAATCGTCTATCTTAAATTTTCAAAGGGAAATAACTCCCATAAGATGTCTTCCGATCACTGAAGTCAAAATAAACCAAATCATTGTCAAGAGTAGACGAACAATTTGGTGAAAACAGCTTGCAAAAGTCTTTTACGGTTTTAAAGATATAGTGATAACAAGAAAAAGGGGACGTGGGGAGATAACTCCTATAAGAATAGGTGTTCGGTCACACAGGGTGAGTTTTGAAACCCCCATTACTGTACAACATCACTGGCAAAAAAATCCATTCGATATGTTGTAAGACAAAAAAGCATATCAGACGGCAGAAGAAAAAAAAAAAAAAAATAATAATCAGAAGAAAAACAAAAGGTCTTTCCACGAAAAGTGGAAAGACCTAAATATAGAAATAATACACAAGTCTAATCTTAAAAATGTCATGATTAGCATACTCGTACGTGTGTACTTAATAAGTGTTTTCCATCATGTGACCTTTGATGGTCTACCTTCAAAAATTATGAATTGGATAAAGAATTGTCCCATTAGCACTCATACCACATCTTCTCATATCAATCAAATTGATGTGTGACCCGTATTTGTTGTCGTAAAATCGATTTATGACGATAAAACAGAAATTTATGACTGTTTTTTATTTACTAAGATGACATTTGCTTGATCAAGCACTAATGCGTCAGTTTTATTTTGAATGCCTTCAAAATATGTGTACTTGTTTAGTGTGTGAGTAGTTTTCTTTTTGTTGGCTGGTAAGTATGGAAAAATTTGACTTGATGCAAACCATTTAAAACACACAAATATAACATATTTTCAAATTAAGTACCATTATTTTCTCCTTTCTTACCTGATTGTTAAATCCTCGGACTTAAAGCTGTTTTGTAACTGCACAGATTAAATCCACACTATAGTTGATGACAGATTTTACCTGTGACAAGTATCACTGGTATAAGAGTGTTAACCGTAGCTTGAATTACGAATATCCCAATATGGCGACGGCAGATATAGGTAAAATCTTTACGGTCATTTTTCTTAAATGTAGCATGGTTTTGTCCATAGTTACTCAGCTGCAAGGTTTTGCTATACCATTACGTCATCCCGAATTTTTCAACGGTAATTTTCAAAGCGCTTGAACAATACCAGTGCACGGTTACGATTCAAATGTGATGTAATGGCATAGAAAATAAAATTGAGAAAGGAAATGGGGAATGTGTCAAAGCGACAACAACCCGACCATAGAGCAGACAACAGTCGAAGGCCAACAATGGGTCTTCAATGTAGCAAAAAACTCCTGTACCCGTAGGCGTCGTTCAGCTAAGTGACTATTGACAAAAACATGCTACATTGAAAAATGACTGTAAAGATTTAACCTATATTTGCCGTCGCCATATTGGGATAGTCGTAATACCAGTGAGTGTATAAACGAGTATTTAAAGTAGGTTTCAGTATTCAAATGATGAACTGTTTGAAAATTACGTCTGATAAAATATTGTGATCTCTGGAAATTGTAGTTAAAATTGAGACGGGCATTGCGCCTAACAGAACCTAACTATATATTTAGCTTTATAGTATATGTCTTTATTGTATTAAGGTACATGTCTGAATGTGTTCATATATGTATGCTATACCAGAAAACTCTAGAGAGATTTAGCACCTAAATTCTTTCAGTTCGTGAAATTAGAACATAAGATTCAAATCATATTTTTATGAAGCATATTTCAATTTTTTCATAGAAAACTTTGGAATGTTTTTCGAAATTAAGCTTCCAAATTCAAAAGAGTAAACTTGATATTGACGCATTTGATATGCTCTTGAGGTCCTCTCAGGTCAAATAGTGTTAATCGTTTTTCTGTATTTATTTTTCATAGGCATTGTCCGGGTTAAGGTTCTTTTTTAACAGAAATCCAAAATATCGCTTCAGTATACCAATTCTCTTTTTTTTCAAAGTCAATTTTTCAATGCCCGTCTAAGACGGGACGTATTATGGTTTACTGTTGTCTGTCCGTGCGTCGTCCCCACTTCGGACAAATACTAAAAAACGCTTCAACCAACTTTGATGAAACTTTGTTGCATTGTTTATATCTATTGACGTAAGCTCCCTTTCGTTTTTTTTTTTATAGATTTCAGATTTTTGTTTCCATATTATGAAGTTCGATCCTTAAAAAAAGGGAGATTTTCCATTTTTCGTACAATAACTCAAAAATGCTTCCATCAACTTTAATGAAACTTTGGTGAATTGTTTATATCTATTGACGTATATTTCCTTTAAATTTTTGATAAATTTCAGATTTTACGTTTCCGTGTTATGAATTTTTATGCTTAAAAAAGGGGGATTTTCCAGTTTTCGGAAAATCACTCATAAACATTTTCATAAAATTTTATGAAATTTTGGTAAATTGTTTGTATCTGTTGACTTAAGCTACCTTTCAAACATTTAAAGAAAATTAACAACTTAAGGTCATCGTATTGCCTTCAACAATGAGCTAAGCCCATATCGCACAGTGAGCTATAAAAGACCATGAAATTACAAAAGTAAAACAATTCAAATGAGAAAACTAAAAGCCTAATTAATATACAAAAAAACAAATCCATTAAAGCATAAAGACAAGCTTACAGGGCAACGGGCGTATTTTGTGCTTATAGCGCAGCTCTTTATTGAAATTACAGAAGTTTATGTCTTTTTGTTAATGCACGGCACTACAAACAGCTTAGAGTCTGAAAAGACCATATTTTGTGCTCAACCTGTAGAGTCGAGCACATATTTTACCTATTAAGACTCAACATAACCTCGACAGTACTTAACTCAATCTAATTAAAAAACAATCTCTCATCGCTCCCGTTTTCTGATATGTCGCGTAGGAGATCTAACGAAACTGCTTTGAGGTCACATATGAGTGAACGAGAAGTTATGAATTTATAATGATATGTAAATGACTTGACGACCTATCAATCAGCCACCAAAAAAGTTTATAAATTCTTTGAACTGACGATTTCTTCGTAAATAAAATGAGTTACATCACTGTAACATGTTTAACTCACGATAAACTTTCAAGATCGTCGAAGACTCATTTGCATCGGTCGAAAAAGACACACCTGCGAGGTCACTCACATGTGACCTCAAAGCGGTTTCGTTAGATCTCCCACGCGACATATCAGAAAACGGGAGCGATGAGAGATCGGTTTTTAATTAGATTGTACTTAACTGTACTTAACTATACTCGACTTTAATCTCGACTTTACTTAATAAGTCTGATTCAGTATTTGATAATGTTGGTATAGTCTGAAACAGTCTTGATAAATGATCAACTTGTCTTGACTAAATATCGACCTGTCTTGACTCAGTCTCGACCTGTCTTGACTCTGTCTCGACCTGTCTTGACTCTGTCTCGACCTTTCTCGACCAGTCTTGACCTTTTAAGTTTAGTTTAGACGACTTGATCGGGCCATCTACCTCAATTATATATTGATCTTAAAAATATTCCAGGTTATTTGGAAGTTTGATTCTTTGTACATCAACATTTTTACGAATTTATTTGTTTATGATCACTAGTCACCACATATCATTCCTGGGTATTTTGTTTTATTGATCGTTTAAAATTTATTAAGATTTAAACCAAATATTACTAATTAAGTAAAATTATCAAGATGTTTGATGCCATGATTAAAAACAAATTTTCTATGTTGAGAACACGTTAATTTTTCAACAAGCAAATGGCATTCCCATGAAAACGAACAGTTTTATCAGGCTGACTCGAGAAGTTTGTAATGAAGAATAAAAAAAATAAAAAGAAACTAGCATTATCCTATAACTTCACACATTCCCGTTAGTTAGATGCTGTCTTCCAACTAAATAATTGAACGTTTTTGAACTATATTGGACGCATCTGTGTTATTGAACATAACATAAAGGATACAATAAACCCAGAAAATTCTGGCCAATATCTTGACTTACATCTCGAAATAGAATTGGATGGTGAGAAAAGGTTTAGAAACACTCAGATTCTTTCCGCAGTTTAATTATGAACATTTCATTTCTATGTAGCAATATATCAGTAGTGACTGGGAAATTGAGTATATATAGTTATCTCATGTGACATGATATTCAAGACCTTTCATTTCCTATCATAATTTTCCTTGATATGGAAAGTCGGTTTACAAAAAACACCTTTAAACTAAGAGTTCATTAAATCATTCATTCGAGCATTGTGTTTGTCAGAATTTTACACCATGAAAGGACTGTTTATGAAAACTGGCGCTGTATTTGTCTTTTAAGACACAATTGCATTAATTACACAAATGCAGATGTTAGTAATCTGGTCGTTTTTCTAAATAAGTAACATGTGATTCTAGCAGTAAAAGATTTATTGTAGTTAGAAGTTTTATATAACGTCATACATGAAAGCAGCTCTGTTATAGTTTGAAACAAGAAGTACGTGTTTGGTTTTATGAAAGAAAATGGCTCGAGGACTTGTAATTCCGGCACTTGCTCCAATTAGCTCTTTCGCCTGTTTTCCATCTGGAGATATCACGACTACATTGTTCGAGTTAGAACAAGCAACATAAATATTCGAATTAGAATCTAATGTGATGCCGTACGGTTTCCTTAGTAACGTAGAATCGCAATATTTCCATTGCACCTGCCCACTAAAATCGTAGCATACGACAGAATCATCACGCCAATTGGTATGAAAAATACGATTTTCATTAGAGGTAACATAGGTATAATCCGCAATTCCAGGTGCATTAGGCAGTATCCGGACATTAGTCAAATTATCGTGCGACCTTTCAAATATTTTTATGCCATTCCTATGCGTGCAACAAATAAATGAATTGTTGTTGTAGCTTAAACCGCAACACCAGTCGCCAAGTTGAAAAACTTTACTTATTTTTGTACTATTCATATCAATCAAGTAAATCTGTTGAGGGGAGTTTCCACCACTTGATACAGCTACCGTATTAGAATTAATTACTGCAAGGTCATACCCAATGCCGTTTGCCTCCGGGTTAATACGTGATTCTGAAATGAATTCACCATTAGGCGCATACTTCATCATTCTGTTGCAATGTGCTTGTAGAAATAGCATGTTTCCAGCTTCTGATATGGCACATCCAGATATACCGTCATGATTTATATCAATCTTGCTTCCTAACCGGACGTATATATTTTCAATCGATTTTGCCACAGACATCGGTTTGGAATTTTGTGCTGATTTGTCACCTTTCCATGAAAAAGAAATATGTTTTTCACTATTATCAATTTCTACATCACCAAATGTTTTTATGTGTTTTATAAACCCCTCTAGCTTTTCACTAAAGGTGCATTTCATTGTGACGTTGTTTAAGCTCCCGTTGTCATAGACTTGTTGGACGTTGATTTCATTGGTTGAAATACTTTCTTGGAATGTCTTTGTTCCCATGAAGATTTGCAGATTAGAAGCAAACATTTTGACGGATTCAACCTCTTTTTGAATTTCGTCTACTTTTTCTTTTTCGTCCTCTAATTTCGTAATTATTTCTTCTATTTCCCGACAGTTTGTCTTTTCATGTATAGATACCTTTTGTAATAATTCTTCTTCTAAATTGTCTAAAAGGTTATTGATTTCTTTACGCTTTTCTTTAATTTGTTCTTCAATTACCCGCTTCTGTTCGCGTAATTCAGTCAAATTTCGATTTCTGTCCTTTATAGCGGAACAGATGTTACTTTGCAAATCTTGCAGAACTTTTTCAATATTATCTAAAGCTGCTGACTGGTGCCCAGGTAATGGCTTAAGAAAATCTTCAATGAAAATAGTTTCCTTGCATTCCTTGTGGCCTGATATCAAACAAACTTTACAACAAAAAGATTCATGAGATTTACAATAAAATTCAAGAAAGCAATCATGCTCCTTACAATTATGGGTAATTTGATTGATAAAGGATGGTAATTTTTTATAATTCTCTATAGGGATGGTTTGATGTGATTTTGTCGACTTCGATGTCTTATGGTGATGTTGACAATCTCCACAAAGAACCTCTTCACATTGTGGGCAGTATTCTTCCGCTAATTTATTAAGGTCCCTGCTTTGGCAAATGACGCAGAATGATGCACTTTCGTTGTTTGCCATTTCAATTATAGCTTGTCTTAGTTGATGTTAGACAAAATTTCTTATGATTTGGACATTTCTTCATCGGTAAACAACCTAATGACCTACAGAAAAAATGTAATTGTAAAAATCTATGCTGATGGAAGAGAAAAAATATCTGTTCGATGTCGATAAAATGAAGTTTGAATGGTCTGTACTCTATGAACAGTAAATACATCGTTATAATGACAAAACATAGTTATGGTGTTATTCTACTAGGTTTCTGTCAATCCATGACAATATTTTAACAAGACAAAATTATGGGTCCTACAAGGGTAAATTTTCATCTTTTGAATTTCAAATACCTCTCACGTAAAATTGAGTTGAAATATTTTACGCGAAGTATACCTAAAATGAGCTTACACGGAAGTCATGGATGCTAATTTCACGTGAAGTTAACAAAAAAAATATTGGTATTTTCAATAATATTTTGAATTGAACTTCAAAATTGAGATATGTTTGAATAGTTTCATTTTGAAAATTGAAAAAAAAAAACAATTAACTTTTTAGTAATTTTAAGTAGATTTTACGTGAAAAAAAAAGGATATAGAGGTTAAGCTAGCTATAAAACTAGGTTTAATCAACCATTCTCTACATAAGAAAATTACTGTACCAAGTCAGAAATGTGAAAGTTGTTATCCCTTTGATTGATGGTTTTGCCATTTGATTAGGAATTTTTTGTTTTGAATTTTCCTCAGAGTTTAATATTGTTGTGATTTTACTTTTTGAATGATGATTTGCTATCAGTGATTAAATTTCATCACAAAAAAAACTCAGTACATCCATTATGTCGATACCATATTTCAATGCATGCCAAAAAAGAATAGAAAAATGCAACCCGTTTCAATAAAAAAATTATGACGCTGATATTTGGAGAAGGCCCTTTTCTCGAATTAACCAAAATTAAAGCTAAAACATGTAAAAAGCTACAATATATGTTTCGTGGTAAAATAACGCGAACTGAAAACCTCATTTCTATCTGAAATGCCAAAACAAGTCCCACACTCCTTCAAACTTATTTTTAAGCGAAATGAATTGGTGAAAAACCGACTAAAAGTCCAAACCATGAATTGAGGTTTTGAGAAGATCAATTACCCTAGCTAAGAGTAAATCAAACTGAGAAGTGCATGTTTTTAACTTTAACGCGGTTTAAACATTAAAAATTCAAATAAAAGTAGCATCAAAGTTCAAAATTGAGCGAAATAGAATAGTTTGGTTTCGCATGACAGGTCATTCATGCATAACAGGAACTTTTTACTCAATAACAAGCCCGGTCTTGCTCCTTTTATGAAATTTTCCTTTCACCTTGATTTGCATTTTTTTAAATGAATTGATACGGTCTTAACATGATGAAGACCTGTAAACTGATGTTGACTCAAATTTGACAGCTGATTGTGATAGGGTAATATTGAACACTAATTGAGAAGTGAGAAGCTGAGACAATTGCAAACACTCTTTGAAATTCTTTGATTTTTGATGTTAAATGTAAAGTCTATTGCAGGTTAAAAATTAAATGAATAAAATGAATAAAACTAAATATATCTATCGAAACGCATAGCCGTTTTCCATGACGTTGTCTTATTGTGAATACTTTATTACTCATTACCTATGTTTACTTTGGGAGTACACAAACTCATGAATAATAAAGGGAGAAATTTGAATTAATGGTCTGAGAGAATTTTACTAAGATGCCAAAAACAAAATGATAGTATTGAGTTTTGCCTTTTCATTTACAAGCATTGTATTCTGAATGATGATTATCTATATAGCTATCAGCAGTTGTTGTGTTTCAAGTTTGTAAAAAGGAAAATCTGAAACTATTCGGGTGATATGTTTTTTCATATTTGAATCCGTAAACATGACATGACAACCAATGTCAAGGTTTTTTTTTTAATGACGATGACATTTCAAATACAAAAGCAGGTACTTTTGAAATAGTTCAAATGAAAGAAGTAAAATAAAAAGATAATCAAACGTCTTTTATTAAACTTATATTTGATTCTACACTTGCATTTGAACTAGAATCAGATTTTTATACAGACTCAGAGTGTAATAAAGACACCTTTTAAATATGTTTGTTAGTACATGCTTTTTTTCTTAATCACCAAGTACATTGGCAGTAGTTTATATACTCGCCCACTTTTTTTTATTGTCAAACTGTATAGGAATAGTATATACTCAGGTGCCAGGGAAATATAGGCAGCTCTTGAGATATAGGGTTGAAAAGAGCAAACCCCTTTACACGAACACTAATGTAAGCGGAAAGGCACACGTATATCCTAAATTGAAACGCATATATAATCTTATTACCAGATAAATTGTTTCCGCGGTTATTTCTATAAAAACAGACCATGTGTAGTTTGACTTGCAGTATCATGTTCGATTTGTTATCCGACCAAGGACATCATACACTTACGTGTTGATATCTTTTAGTTCCATTCAAAATCATTCTTATAATTAATTGATGTGAATTTTGTCGTTTGTTTGTGTTGTTTATAAGTTTTCTTTGTTTATCGTTTTTATATATTGGCCGCCATACTTTGTGTACTGTTTGGTCTACAGCTGTGGTTTTGCGTGTACTTTTGTTGTTGCTGGATTGAAGATTTCAAAAAGTTAATTTTAAGGGCGATCAATTGAAAAACAGATATGACGCCTTATGAAATTCAGAATTTAGAATTTTACTTGTTCCTACCTGATTGTAACATCATACCAATTGTAGTTGTTGTGTATCTTCATACATTTAAACTTTTCTATCTATACTGATTGATTTTACCTGTAAGAATACACGTACACAAGTGTGTTAAATATCAGATAAAGCAAGACACATATAGATATCAGAAATATCTGTATAACCTTCTCTCTATTGATTACGTAATTAACGCTCATTTAAGTACCTTTTTGTGTGACCGATAAATGAAGGATAGATTTTGATTTTTTTTCTTTAATCGACGTTTATCCTGGGCTGAAATTTTACCCAAGACGATAGTTTTACGTGAAAATAAGACATGTTGTATGATCACGGTCTCTCATGTACTTCAAACCCTCCTCACGAATTTTAACGAATATATTACAAAGACTGTAATATGTATATTTCATTTTGTAACTCGACTTTATTTTCTCTCAATCGATTTATGACTTTTGAACAGGGGGTAAACTACTGTTGCTTTTGTTTATGTAGAATCAATTGCCCCAATCTCTTTTGAGTAAACAGATACAAATATAAACTACACATAATTGACATGTAAACAGTTTGTCTCCTTAATATATATATCAGGACAGTAGTACCCCAGTACACAACGTTTGGTCCCTTATTTTACTTAAACTTAATATGACACAAATACAAACTATACTTTTTTAGAAAGATAAGTCTTTGGTATTCAACATTAATTAAATACATAGAATGTAAGAAGATGTTCGAGTGGTAGAATAAGTCGAACAAATAATGATGTTGATTTACAAAATATTTTGTAACAGTTGAGATTGAACTTAATAAAGAGAGGATACAAGGAGATTGAAATCGAAAATCACTGAGGCATTATCATGTAATATATCTGATTCAATAAGAAAAAAGGCCAAACAAAACACAAAGGAAATTCCTTTAGTATTGGCAACTAAATTTAATCCATGCATTCATAAATTAAAACAATGCATTAGTAATCATTGTGATCTACTAAAACAGGATGCAGTTTACAACGGAATATTTTCAAGCAAATCAATAATAGCTTATAAAAAGCATACAAATATTGCGTATCTATTGACAACGACAACATTGAAATAAAATGGTATAGGTAAATCCCTGATGATGGTGGGCCTACAATGCTTCAACCCTTTCATAAATAGTATACATTTATCATTAGCATATAATACAAAAACCGCCGAAACATTTTATTAATGTCGGATTGATTTAAAGCAATTGCAAGTCTAGTAATACTAGCATCGTGTGATCAATATGTTTTAATATAATTACAATAAAGTACAAATATATGAATACGGAGTCTTCCGAATAAGATTGTTAGCTATCAGAATTCGGATTGATGTTGGAATACGTGGATGTTAGGTGTCACTTTCATATAAAGTTAATATTTGAAATCTATTGTACATTTTGTAATTATATAATTCAGATTCATGTTTACTAATGGTGTCACGAAGTATAAGTTACATCATAATATTTGTTCCCAATAGAAAAAGTATACTGGAATAACATGTCCACTGGAATTAATTTTACAGTATATTTTTCTAACGGAATAAATGTTATTGAATATTTGTTCCAACAGAAACAAATGTTATAGCATATGTTTCTAGGGGAACATCTGCTAGCTGGAACAAACATACGTTTTAAGTGCGTCTGGATGATTTGGGTTCTGTAATAAATGTATGAAAGTATTGTAAAACATCTTTGTTTAGGCTAACCCAATACAAACCAGACAATTATTAGCAGATGTTTCCGAACACAATATCGTTTGGCTTACAATAGAGAAAAGGTTTTAATACACAACTTGATTTTAGTCATTGATGATGAAATTCATGAAAGAAAAGTGTACTGTTCCAATTGACGACAGCTATTTCCATTTACTTCCACTTCAGGTTTCGTTTATTCACTTGATATAAAGCATTAGACATATGCTTTATATGAAAGGTAGTTTTCAATCAGCAGAATGTTTACTGCATGAAACGTCAAACAGAAAGGCAACTCCATCATGATTAGCACAAAGAATTACGTTTTTGGTTTTATGGACAAATACGGCATGAGGTTTTGAAAGTCCGTCACTAGCTCCAATTAGTTCTTTGGCCTGCTTTCCGTCTGACGAAATCACTACGATATTGTTTGATTCAAAACCAGCAACATAAATGTTGGAATAGGAATCTACGGTAATACCGTATGGTTTTCTGAGCAACGAATCGCAATATGTCCATTTTACTTGTCCATTGTAATCATAACATACGACAGAATTATTACGACAGTTTGAATGAAAAATTGAATTTCCATTTGAGGTAATGTAGGTATAGCCGAATGATTTAGTTGCAGTAGGTAGTACCAGCATTCTAGTAAAATTTTTCTGATTTTCAAATATTTGTATGCCTTTGTCATAAGTGCAGCATATAAGTGATCCATTGTGATAGCATAAACCGTAACAGAAGGTCTCTAAATCAACATTTTGACGTATTTCTGCATTATTCATATCGATCAAATAAATTTGGTTTGGACTATTTCCACCAGTTGAAACAGCTATCGTATTGGAATCGACCACTGCAAGGTCATATCCAATGTTGGACGGCGCAGTGTTGATATGCAACTCGGACTGAAATTCACCATTAGATGAATATTTCATCAGACTGTTTTTGTGTGCAACAAGGAATAACATGTTTCCAGATTCTGACATGGCGCATCCAGTAATCCCATTACGACCAATGTTAATCTTACGCAAAATTTTGACACTTATATTTTCAACCGATTTTGCTCCCGAGATTGGTTTAAAGATTTGTGCTGATGTATAACTTTTCCATGGAAAAGAAACATGCTTCTCACTATTGTCCACCCTCATATCACCGAATGCATTTATCTCTTTTATAAACTGCTCTAGCTTTTCATTGAATGTACATTCCATTGTCACATTGTTTAAGCTGCCATCATCATACAATTTTTGAACGTTGAGTTCATTAGTTGAGACACTTTCCTCGAATGACTTTGATCCAATAAAGATTTGTAAATTTGATGCAAACGATTTTACAGATTCGACATCGTTTTTAATTTCATCTACTTTCTGTTTTCCCTCTATCAATTTTGCAATTACTTCCTCTGTCTTTTGACAGTATTCTGTCTCAAGTGCAGATGCCTTTTCTAGTAATGCCTTTTCAAAATTGTCTAACAGTTTATTAATTTCTTGACGCTTTTCTTTAATTTGTTCTGTGATCACCCGCTTCTGTTCTCGTAAATCGGTCAAATTTCGGTTTCTGTCTTTTATAGCAGAAGAAATGTTACTTTCCAGATTTTTCAGAACTTTTTCAATGTTATCCAAAGCTACTGATGGGTGTCCTTTTGAAGGCGTAAGAATATCTTCTATAAACATTATTTCCTTGCATGCTTTGTGAGCTGTTATCGAACATATTTTGCAACAAAGAGAGTCATGAGATTTGCAAAAGAATTCAAGGACGAAGTCATGTTCCTCACAGTTATGTTTTATTTTCTTGATGAAGGATGGTAATCTGTTATATTTTTCTACCGTGATTGTCTTATGCGATTTTGACGATCTCGATATTTTGTGATGGTCTCCACATTCCCGACATAGAACCTCTTCACACTGTTGACAGTATTCCTCCGCTGTTTTATTGAGGTCTCTGTTTAGACAAACGTCACAGAATTGTGGACTTTCGTTTGCGGCCATATCTATAATAGCTAGATTGCTTTTATGATGTAAAAAAGTCTTTTTGTCGTCAGCAATCCTCTTGTTCAACCTTAAGAAGAAAAATGAATAGATTCAAATATGAATTTAAGAGCACTAATTTATGTTTTGGTTCCTTGAATAAAATTGAAGTGGCTGATCTGTAATAAAAAAAAGTTTTATTTGAGCCAACTATGTGTCCAAAAATCTAGTACTAGTACAAAAATCGCACAAATTTCGGATTCTTATTTACATTGCAACGTTTGAGACTCACCACTTTGGGTTGATGCAATTACCGCAACTTTTTTTGTGGTTATGATATTTTAAATCGATAAATTAACGAATGTCTACATTTGAACACAATCTTAAACTTGTATATAAGGAATAACAAATGCCTCTTGAAAATTGTGAAGGTTTGCTCTCACAGAAAAAGATCAAGTGAAATCTTTAAGATTAATTTCCCATGCCAACTTATATTGCATGTGAAAACCGTTTTGCAAAATCTATGTATATTTCAATAAAACGCACGGAGGTGTTTTCATTACGTCATCACGACATATATACTAGATTACCTAACTTTACTTTTTTACATAAATAGAAATTCGGCACCTAAATACTTGTTTTTTATTATTATTTTGAATATATGTTCAATTTTTATCCACCTACACATTTTGTACAGTAGTGGTTCTTTGAGTGAACATTCTCAGTTCCTATTTTATTTTATAATATTCTTTGATTTCTCACTGTAAAATTCATATTGTTTTATAAACAGAAATATAAATTCGGCTTTTTCGTCAACGTTTTGAAGCAGATACTGCAAGAAGTGGAAAGTAATACATATACAATTATGATTTAATCTGCACATAACATGTACTAGTATTACTTATTCGACGTGTTCTTGTTTCTATCTATATAGTATTTCACAAGAAAATCAAATATGTTTCATGCTGACCCTATTTACCTTGTTTTCTACTTGTTATAGAACTACATAAATTAACTAACAATTATAAAGTAAAACTTTCAGACACCTTTTTCTTACATATATTAATAAACCAGGGTACCTTGTTTGTGAAAGCTGTAACAATAAGGTAAGTGTAACAGCTTTAGACTAATAAACCAATTATCATAGTACAAAAAGAGAATTACATAGACGAATGAACAAGGAAAGGGCCAGCAGCGACATACAAATATTGTTGTAAAATGCATACCATATCAAAGATCAAATAATCAAATTAAATTTATTACTACATGTATAAGTCACCGGATAAATTAAATTATATATTTTATCAATTTACACGTATAAATCAACAACATACACATATAAATAAATAAAGTAAAAATACACAAGTCTAATCCTAACAATGTCATGATAAGCATACTCGTACGTGTGTACTAAATAAGTGTTTTCCTTTTAATAAAATTGAGAATGGAAATGGGGAATGTGCCAAAGAGACAACAACCCGACCATAGAAAAAAACAACAGCAGAAGGTCACCAACAGGTCTTCAATGTAGCGAGAAATTCCCACACCCGGAGGCGTTCTTCAGCTGGCCCCTAAACAAATATATACTAGTTCAGTGATAATGAACGTATACTAATTTCCAAATTGGACATAAGAAACTAAAATTAAAATAATACAAGACTAACAAAGGCCAGAGGCTCCTGACTTGGGACAGGCGCAAAAATGCGGCGTGGTTAAATATGTTTATGAGATCTCAACCCTCCCCCTATACCTCTAGCCAATGTAGAAAAGTAAACGCATAACAATACGCACATTAAAATTCAGTTCAAGAGAAGTCCGAGTCTGATGTCAGAAGATGTAACCATAGAAAATAAACAAAATGACAATAATACATAAATAACAACAGACTACTAGCAGTTAACTGACATTCATCATGTGACCTATAATGGTTTACTTTTACAAATTATGAATTGGATATAGAATTGTCCCTTTGGCACTCATGCCACATCTTCTCATATCTATCAAATTGATGTGTGACCCGTATTTGTTTTCGTAAAATCGATTTATGACAATTAAACAGAGATTGATGACTGTTTTTTTATTTACTAACATTACATTTGCTTGAACAAGCTCTAATGCGTCGGTGTTATTTTGAATGCCTTCCAAATATGTGTATTTGTTTAGTGTGTGAGTAGTTTCCTTTTTGTTGGATGGTAGGTATGGAAAATTTGACTTGATGCAAACCATTTAAAAACACACAAATATAACATATTTTCAAATTAAGTACCATTATTTTCCCCTTTCTTACCTGATTGTTAAATCCTCGGACTTTAAGCTGTTGTGTAACTGCACAGATTAAATCCACACTATATTTGATGATTGATTTTACCTGTGACAAGTGTCACTGGTATTAAAGTGTTAACCGTAACTTGAATTACGACTATCCCAATATGGCGACGGCAGATATAGGTAAAATCTTTACGGTCATTTTTCACAAATGTTGCATGGTTTTGTCAATAGTTACTCAGCTGAAAAGTTTTTCTATACCATTACATCATATTTGAATCGTCACGGTGCACTGGAATTGTCTAAGCGCTTTGAAAATTGCCGTTGAAAAAATCGGGATGATAATCTTAACTCGGAAAAAAGAAAATCGTAATTATGGTATTTAAAATTGAGAAGATCATCGTAACTGGATGGTATTTTATTGATAGTGACACTAAAACTTATATCTGAAAGCATATGATGACAATATGGTGATGAATTAATCACGAAAATGTTCCAACATCTTATGACATTTTTTGTGCATATACCATTAATAGTTCTTATGAAAACAGTTACATACTAGCATATCATAAAATTGGAAGGGTGAACAAGATAAACAAGAAATTTTGGAATGGAGAAAATAGAAAGTATGTAAAACTCAGAAAACTCCAAGAACTAGGAGTTCACAAAATAATGAATGAGCAACGAGGCAATTTTAAAGGAAGTTATGATATATGACAATAATTGTAAGACTATACGCGCCATTTAGGTAAGGCTAATAAAACAGTTAACAATAGTAAATTATAATAGACTGGTAACTATCATAGATCCCCTACCATGCATACTGTTAAAAGAAACGTCCTAAATACATGAGTATTTGATAAAAACATTTAAATTTAATGTTTAAAATCATATCTCATATCAGTGTAAGACAACAAAAAATAAATTCACGGGGAAAATATAAACGGCTATTTTAAGGGCATACGATACAGTTTGTTCCCGTATTTACATTTTGATAAAAGTTTCATTATAGACTATTTTTTACCTGATTCAATTAAATATGTAATAAAATATATACCTTCATGTGCTACGTTTTGGGAAAATGAGATCGAAATTTTGTATATTTGCACAAAATTCGGATTTGTGGCCGTATTTTCCCTTTCGAAAGAAAGACATAACTTTTTTGTTTTAAAAGATAAACACAAATTGATTTCTTTAAATAATTTGTATTTAAAAAATTATACATTTTTGATTCAGAAATAACTCATATTTATCAAATGCTCATAGATATAGGGAAAAACCTAATTTTTTGCTGCATATTCATCAAATAAAAAAAAATGCACTATCTACGAGTTCATGAAAATTGGCACACATAATCTTCTCGCGTAATCAAACCAAATGACATTTTAAAAAAGAGAGGTCCATGAACTCTTTTTCAAGTTAAATAAGATTGAATGATAAAAATCAGTCGAAAACTGAATCTTTCCACGAAAAGTCATAGTTAGACGTAGCGAAAATAACAATTTACGTTAGAAACGTGATTACCTCCCTGTAACTGTATCGTATGACCTTAAATTGATGGAAACTTTTGTTCTGTAATGCAGAATTTGAGACTTAACATGATATTGGGTGCAAAACATATGGTATATTATAATGTTGTATATAGACTTTCATTTTGAGCAATGAACTGAGAGGATTGCACTTCTGGTAAATGGGAGATTGATAATCCCCCCTTTATAAAAAAAACCCACCTTAAACGCACATAAAACATTGAAACTTTAAAATATATATATATATATATATATAACTCGTCTAAACATCAACCCAACAATGTTAGATCTGTAAATTTGCTTTCGCAAATTTTTGGTTCTTCCCTCGCCGGGATTCGAACCCATGCTACTGTGCTATCGTGACACCAAATCGCCTACACTGCAGCCGTCCCGCTAGACCACACGACCACCTGGGCTCTCATAAAAGAGCTTTCGCTGGCCGTGTGTTACCTTTCTTCGTCAGTTTTAGTCTAGCGGCGTACTACAGTACATGATATATAAGGCATGAAGATGTTATTGTTACAGATCAGCTAAATTATCTATAGTAAAGGATCCTACAAATGAATGTAATATACAGTCACAGAAAATAATTATATTTATAAGTACGTCTGAGTCAGTGACAACTCTACAACAGATGTATCCATCGGATCGCCATCAATGATGGTGATACATGGCTGTGTACATAATGTATATACAACTCGTCTAAACATCAACCCAACAATGTTAGATCTGTAAGTTTGCTTTCGCAACTTTTTGTTTCTTCCCTCGCCGGGATTCGAACCCATGCTACTGTGATATCGTGACACCAAATCGCCTGCACTGCAGTCGTCCCGCTAGACCACACGACCACCTGGGCTCTCATAAAAGAGCTTCGCTGGCCGTGTGTTACCTTTCTTCGTCAGTTTTAATCTAGCGGCGTAATACAGTACATGATAGATAAGGCATGAAGATGTTATTGTTACAGATCAGCTAAATTATCTATAGTAAAGGATCCTACAAATTAATGTAATATACAGTCACAGAAAATAATTATATTTATAAGTACGTCTGAGTCAGTGACAACTCTACAACAGATGTATCCATCGGATCGCCATCAATGATGGTGATACATGGCTGTGTACATAATGTATATACAACTCGTCTAAACATCAACCCAACAATGTTAGATCTGTAAATTTGCTTTCGCAAATTTTTGGTTCTTCCCTCGCCGGGATTCGAACCCATGCTACTGTGCTATCGTGACACCAAATCGCCTGCACTGCAGACGTCCCGCTAGACGACACGACCACCTGGGCTCTCATAAAAGAGCTCTCGCTGGCCGTGTGTTACCTTTCTTCGTCAGTTTTAATCTAGCGGCGTACAACAGTACATGATATATAAGGCATGAAGATGTTATTGTTACAGATCAGCTAAATTATCTATAGTAAAGGATCCTACAAATTAATGTAATATACAGTCACAGAAAATAATAATATTTATAAGTACGTCTAAGTCAGTGACAACTCTACAACAGATGTATCCATCGGATCGCCATCAATGATGGTGATACATGGCTGTGTACATAATGTATATACAACTCGTCTAAACATCAACCCAACAATGTTAGATCTGTAAATTTGCTTTCGCAAATTTTTGGTTCTTCCCTCGCCGGGATTCGAACCCATGATACTGTGATATCGTGACACCAAATCGCCTGCACTGCAGTCGTCCAGCTAGACCACACGACCACCTGAGCTCTCATAAAAGAGCTCCCGCTGGTCGTGTGTTACCTTTCTTCGTCAGTTTTAATCTAGCGGCGTACTACAGTACATTATATATAAGGCATGAAGATGTTATTGTTACAGATCAGCTAAATTATCTATAGTAAAGGATCCTACAAATTAATGTAATATACAGTCACAGAAAATAATTATATTTATAAGTACGTCTGAGTCAGTGACAACTCTACAACAGATGTATCCATCGGATCGCCATCAATGATGGTGATACATGGCTGTGTACATAATGTATATACAACTCGTCTAAACATCAACCCAACAATGTTAGATCTGTAAATTTGCTTTCGCAAATTTTTGGTTCTTCCCTCGCCGGGATTCGAACCCATGCTACTGTGATATCGTGACACCAAATCGCCTGCACTGCAGCCGTCCCGCTAGACCACACGACCACCTGGGCTCTCATAAAAGAGCTTTTGCTGGCCGTGTTCTTCCATGAGAGCCCAGGTGGTCGTGTGGTCTAGCGGGACGGCTGCAGTGCAGGCGATTTGGTGTCACGATATCACAGTAGCATGGGTTCGAATCCCGGCGAGGGAAGAACCAAACATTTGCGAAAGCAAATTTACAGATCTAACATTGTTGGGTTGATGTTTAGACGAGTTGTATATACATTATGTACACAGCCATGTATCACCATCATTGATGGCGATCCGATGGATACATCTGTTGTAGAGTTGTCACTGACTCAGACGTACTTATAAATATAATTATTTTCTGTGACTGTATATTACATTAATTTGTAGGATCCTTTACTATAGATAATTTAGCTGATCTGTAACAATAACATCTTCATGCCTTATATATCATGTACTGTTGTACGCCGCTAGATTAAAACTGACGAAGAAAGGTAACACACGGCCAGCGCAAGCTCTTTTATGAGAGCCCAGGTGGTCGTGTCGTCTAGCGGGACGGCTGCAGTGCAGGCGATTTGGTGTCACGATATCACAGTAGCATGGGTTCGAATCCCGGCGAGGGAAGAACCAAAAATTTGCGAAAGCAAATTTACAGATCTAACATTGTTGGGTTGATGTTTAGACGAGTTGTATATACATTATGTACACAGCCCTGTATCACCATCATTGATGGCGATCTGATGGATACATCTGTTGTAGAGTTGTCACTGACTCAGACGTACTTATAAATATAATTATTTTCTGTGACTGTATATTACATTAATTTGTAGGATCCTTTACTATAGATAATTTAGCTGATCTGTAACAATAACATCTTCATGCCTTATATATCATGTACTGTAGTACGCCGCTAGATTAAAACTGACGAAGAAAGGTAACACACGGCCAGCGGGAGCTCTTTTATGAGAGCTCAGGTGGTCGTGTGGTCTAGCTGGATGACTGCAGTGCAGGCGATTTGGTGTCACGATATCACAGTAGCATGGGTTCGAATCCCGGCGAGGGAAGAACCAAAAATTTGCGAAAGCAAATTTACAGATCTAACATTGTTGGGTTGATGTTTAGACGAGTTGTATATACATTATGTACACAGCCATGTATCACCATCATTGATGGCGATCCGATGGATACATCTGTTGTAGAGTTGTCACTGACTCAGACGTACTTATAAATATAATTATTTTCTGTGACTGTATATTACATTAATTTGTAGGATCCTTTACTATAGATAATTTAGCTGATCTGTAACAATAACATCTTCATGCCTTATATATCATGTACTGTTGTACGCCGCTAGATTAAAACTGACGAAGAAAGGTAACACACGGCCAGCGAAAGCTCTTTTATGAGAGCCCAGGTGGTCGTGTCGTCTAGCGGGACGTCTGCAGTGCAGGCGATTTGGTGTCACGATAGCACAGTAGCATGGGTTCGAATCCCGGCGAGGGAAGAACCAAAAATTTGCGAAAGCAAATTTACAGATCTAACATTGTTGGGTTGATGTTTAGACGAGTTGTATATACATTATGTACACAGCCATGTATCACCATCATTGATGGCGATCCGATGGATACATCTGTTGTAGAGTTGTCACTGACTCAGACGTACTTATAAATATAATTATTTTCTGTGACTGTATATTACATTAATTTGTAGGATCCTTTACTATAGATAATTTAGCTGATCTGTAACAATAACATCTTCATGCCTTATATATCATGTACTGTAGTACGCCGCTAGATTAAAACTGACGAAGAAAGGTAACACACGGCCAGCGAGAGCTCTTTTATGAGAGCCCAGGTGGTCGTGTGGTCTAGCGGGACGACTGCAGTGCAGGCGATTTGGTGTCACGATATCACAGTAGCATGGGTTCGAATCCCGGCGAGGGAAGAAACAAAAATTTGCGAAAGCAAACTTACAGATCTAACATTGTTGGGTTGATGTTTAGACGAGTTGTATATACATTATGTACACAGCCATGTATCACCATCATTGATGGCGATCCGATGGATACATCTGTTGTAGAGTTGTCACTGACTCAGACGTACTTATAAATATAATTATTTTCTGTGACTGTATATTACATTAATTTGTAGGATCCTTTACTATAGATAATTTAGCTGATCTGTAACAATAACATCTTCATGCCTTATATATCATGTACTGTAGTACGCCGCTAGACTAAAACTGACGAAGAAAGGTAACACACGGCCAGCGAAAGCTCTTTTATGAGAGCCCAGGTGGTCGTGTGGTCTAGCGGGACGGCTGCAGTGTAGGCGATTTGGTGTCACGATAGCACAGTAGCATGGGTTCGAATCCCGGCGAGGGAAGAACCAAAAATTTGCGGAAGCAAATTTACAGATCTAACATTGTTGGGTTGATGTTTAGACGAGTTGTATATACATTATGTACACAGCCATGTATCACCATCATTGATGGCGATCCGATGGATACATCTGTTGTAGAGTTGTCACTGACTCAGACGTACTTATATATATATATATATATACTAGTAAAAACCCGTGATTGTGCAGTGTTATTGGCGATTGATTGTGTTAATTTGAATGAATATTTTGGATGTAGTGAAATTGATTGTTCTGAAAGAATTAAGTGTGTATATTCTCCAGGGTGTTTTAATGATTATACAATGCGCAATTTGAAATGTCTTGTCAATCCCGGAATATCAAATCTCTAAATCTGGAACTTGCTCTGAACTATTACTATTTTTATTTGATCAGATTGTTCCATACTGTGTATGACAAAAAAAAGTTATCTAATAACCCTGCAACCTACCCTACAGATCAAATGTGATAGTGCACAAACAGTTTAGATGTAAAAAAAGAAAAGTCTGTTGTATAAGATAGAATGGGAAGTGCGGAGTTGCAGATGTCATAAATAAGCACTGCCATAGACATCCAAGTGAGAAAAAAAAAGAAACCGTGGTGCACAACAACAAACACTACAGAGAGACAGTACATTAAATTTGTGTTAGAAATTTCACTTCAATACATAATCCTGCTAACTTGCATGTTTAACCCCGCCACATTATATTTATATGTGCCTGTCCCAAGTCAGGAGCCTGCAATTCAGTGGTTATCTTTTGTTGCTGTGTTATAATATATACATATTTGGTTTTCGTTCATTTTTTGTACGTGAATTAGGCCGTCAATTTTCTCGTTTGAATTGTTTTACATGTCATTTTGGGACCTTTAATAGCTTACAATGCGGTATGGGCTTTGCTTACTGTTGAAGGCCGTACGGTGACCTATAATTGTTAATTTCTGTGTAATTTGGTCTGTTGTGAAGAGTTGTCTCGTTGGCAAATACACCACATCTTCTTTATATATATATATATATATATATATATATATAAGAGTTGTTTAAACCTACAAATGGTACAGACGGACGGACGGATATGTAAAATATTATATATGGCCGGTTCACTGGTGGAGGTATAGAAAGATGGCAAATATATGTTACATTATTTAAACAAAGAATAGTCTGAAGTTTAATTTAAAACTTCCTTGTACACTATATTTTGTGTTGTGTATTTCTCATTGACGAAGAAATCTTTGTTAGGAAGTATTGTTAATGAACGAAAAGAGCGGACTCTAGATAGGGCTACATATAATTGTCCATGTGAGAAAACTGGCTCTGTGAGGTCTAAACCAATATGATCTAATGTTTGTCCCTGAGACTTATTAATTGTAATTCCAAAGGCTGGTCTAATAGGAAATTGTCGGCGTTTTAGGTCAAAGGGAAGTCCAGGATCTGATGGAATGATTGTAATCCTTGGTAAAAATACAGTATTGCCAGAATGTTGTCCAGTTAGAATTTTAGCCTCTATAATTCTGGTGCCTAAGTTAAGCACACATAGTCGTGTTCCATTAAGTAATCCCTCTGTAGGATTTAAATTGCGCAAAAGTATTATGGGCGCTTTTTTCTTTAAGTACAATTTGTGTGGAGGTGTTCCAGACGGTGTTAACGAATTCAGAAATTCAGTTGGATAATGACCTTGCTGGTCTTCATCTGCAACTGCATCAGCACTGAGATAAATTTTGGTGTTTGATGGTGTAGCAGGAAATTGATCCATGACTAAGGTGTTAATTTTGTCCACATTTTCATTTTTGGTAGTTAATATTGCTCTTCCCAAATAACTATTATCAGGATCTACCGTTTTCAAATTTGGATATACACTATCTATCAATTTTTGGAGTCCATTATTATTTGGCTCAATACATATATATCTTGGTAACTCAATGGTAGATTGTCCATCATCCAAAATTTGCTGTGTTCCATTGCCTATACGAAGAAGAAATTTTTCAAATGCTTCATCAGAAAATGAATTATTTGTGCGAACACGCATATTGATAGTTAAATGCAATGTTTGTATATTCTGCCATAAGAATGACCTCTTTAGGTTACTTTCGACAATGTCGGCTTGCCTCCCATGCCTTATAACCGGAAGAATCTGTCTAAAGTCACCGCCTAACATAACAATTTTGCCTCCAAATGGATCATTACATTCCATTATATCACAGAAAGTTCTGTGAACACACTCAATAACATGTTTATGGACCATTGGAGCCTCGTCCCAAATAATAATTGATGCGGTACGGATTGATTCTGCTAATATACTTTGCTTGCTTATATTACATGTACTTGTTTCTAGTATTGGGATAGGTATTTTAAATGTGGAATGAGCTGTCCTCCCTCCACTCAATAACTCGGCTGCAATGCCAGATGATGCCACAGCCAGGGCAACCCTATGTTCCGATCGGACACGTGCTAATAAAGTATTGTATAAAAAGGTCTTCCCTGATCCTCCAGGGCCATCAACAAAGAATATTTTTTGTTTAGTTTCAGTCTGGACAGCATCCAGGATTGCTTGAAAAACTTTACGTTGATCTGTGTTAAGCATCAACACATTCATGTCAGCTATTTGTTTTTGCTCAGCAGGGCAGAAGTTTGGTTCATATGTCATATCTGAAGGATTTTCCTCGGTTAGATGTGGCATTCCTGGGAAATCAAACAATGATTTTCCATGAATACGGAGTTGACTTTCTAAAACTGTAAGTAGTCGATTAGTTACAGAATCTTCATTGTTGTTCGCGCAGATATTTGTCATTTTATATTTAACATCGTCAGACATAGGACCTTTGAAATTCTCCCAAAGTACTATGTGATTTGAAGGCTCACAGAAAATTAAAATTGTAACAAAAAGTGACCTTATGTGTGCAGGAGATGCAGATAAAGTTGCTTCTTGTAGACATTCAATCCATTCTTGGTCGTCTTGTAAAAAGCCACGTTTGAGTGCTGCCTCTTTGAAAGAGTCACAAATAGTGCCATCATCTAAACTTCGCAGATCTTCAAACGATTTACACCCTGGTATGTGGTGTAAGAGAAGTCTTAGGTAAAAGCGTTCACCTTCAGATGGATTTGCTTGGTATACCCTACCAATCATATTTCCTGCTTTTCGAGGCTTCCATGTGGATGTAGATGGGTCCCAAGTATATTGTTCTGGGAAATGATGGTACAACACTGATCTTGCATTTGGGTCCTCTGCGTTTATGTTAAACCATGCAGTAAGTGTAGTGTTTTTTGCATGTTCTAAGGTGTGCACTGCATTTCCGACCTTATAAACAACATTTTCTTGGTGTGGAAGATGAACGGCTAAACGTTGAATAGCTGGTGACCTGTCATGTAATTCGTAATGAAACATACGCCAGCTTGCTTCAGATGCAGATATGTACCTAGCATCTACAAAGTTTGTTATTTCATTGATAATATTTTTGGAATCATTTTTTGTACAGACTTGTTCAGTTACTGCCATGACTCTATCAGGTCCCTTGTACACATATTTGTACAAATATTTTACTGATGTAATACTTGTACATATTTCAACGTTAATGTGAGCTACAAATTTTGCTAATAGGTATGGATTATATGGTACTACCCATCGATTGTCTACAATTGCTCCATTTTTTTCAATTGTTGTTCCATTATCCCTGCGTCTATAGTTAGGATAACCGTCAGTGGTTTGGAATGTTTTTTCATAAAACTGTTTTGGAAATTGTTTAGTACATTTTCCATTCTCAATACATGGTGAATGCTTGTTCGCTTCTCCACATGGTCCATGTATCATATGGGACACAACTAATTTGTGCAAGTCTGGTAACAATTTTGGATCAGGAATTTCAGCTGATACATATTCATCATATGCATCTGGTGTGAATGGTTTGCTGTCATGATGTAATATTATAAGAATGTGGGAATGGGGTAATCCACGTTTTTGAAATTCAACTATATATACATGTGCCAATGTTTTTTCCAAATATTTGTTGCTGGACAATATCATTAAGTAGGTTCTTTAACTTAAGATGGAAAACACGTGCTGTGAGATCTAGACGGTCTGCAGGTGTTTGATTACCCAAGAGAGCATTTTTAATTTCAGGCCAGTTAGGATTGCATGTGAAAGTTATGAAGACATCTGGTTTTCCAAACTTCCTTACAATAGACATAGCGTCTTGGTAAAACTGATGCATACAACGTGGACTGCCAGTAAATGAAGATGGCAGAATAATTTTTTTTCCAACAGTTGCACCGTCAACATCACCTGAGTTTATAGCATCACTGAGACCTTGGTAAAGTTCAGATCTTAATTCATGTTGATGATAAAGGCAATAGTTAAGTCTTTCTTGCTCAATTTTAGCAAACTGATCAACTATGTATTGATGAAATAGCCTTCCACTTTTCAATATAATATTAAAATCTGATCTTTGCATTAAGCGGTAAGAATAGAACTCCATTGCCGAAACTTTCCTTTTATTGTCATTGTGTTTGATATCAATATGCCAACCATCTTCACCGAAAGGAAACAATAGTACATAATGTAGAGAGTCATATTTTGAGTGTGTTTCATTGATATGAATTATGTTATGCCCTTCAGGGTGATTAGTGGATCTACAGTATAAAACAATATCACGTTTCGAAGGTTCTGTAGTGTTAGTTCCAGGGAGTATAACTGAAATTTCAGAAGAAGTTGGCAAATTGTAGCGTCTTGAGTCCTTTGTGGTATCAGACGTTAAAATTAATTGAAAATTTTCATTTGTTTTCATTACATCAGCGGCATGCTTAAAGGTATGAACAAATGGGTTGCATTCATGCATCACTGTTTGAAGATCAGTAAGGATATCTTCATCTAAGTCACTATTCCAAAGCAATCTGTTTGCTAACTCATTATCAGTGTCATAAATATAAATCTGAGCAAACTTTGGAGCTTTTCCTGGTTCTGGAAACAACTGACCAATTCTGTGGTATACTGAGCCACTAATGCGGAATGTGTAAGGACCTCTTGATTTAAGTATGTCTTCTTTTACACCCAAAGAAGAAAAAGCCAAGCTGGAATTAAATGCTCGTATATTTTGTCTAAAGTACTTGGCTCGAGTTGTATTTTCAGTTAGAAGTGTTTTTAGTGTTTCAGGTGGTGTGAGTAAAGCTGGAATAGTTATTTTTCCCTGAGAACAGCAAGTAGAAAATTTTGCATTCAAATTAAGAGAACCTTTGTGTATTTCATGTTTCCACATATGAGCTGAGCAGTGACTACAAACATTATCCATTTTGCCAATGTCATCGATTGATGGCAAGGTTAGTTTTCCACAGTATAGGTCATTTAAAGATACTGATGCTATTGATTTCTCTTTTTAGATGCAGGTTGTGTAGTCGTTGTTTGGGCTGAACGTTTATTACTCTTTTTTTTCAGCATGACCTGATGAGCTGCTGACTTAGGTTTTCTTGGCATTTTTCTAAAAAAAAAATGTAATAAAATAACATGTCAAAAAAATTATGTTTAGTGAAGAATTTTTAAAAAAGAAATTCATAAACTATTAGGGCTGTACAATGTCGTTCTAAGCATGTCTAAGTTTGTCAGAGTCCTGCAAGGAGACTTAAATAATATACATGTAAAGAAATGGAACAGTAGGTAATGGCAGGTAATCCTGTCCCCGTTCCCAATCTAACAATATGATTTGGTGTTGATATTACAAAAGAACGAATAGTAAGATACAGTTATTTGTGGTGTTGATGTTTACTAATAAAAAGTAATGTATTAAGTACAGAAATATTTGTTTTGCTATATAATACTGATCAGTAATGAGAACCTAAACTTAAACTTTACCAAAACTGGTGAAACATGGAAAAAATAAAAGTTGAACAATTGTTGTGTGAGTGTTCATTACTTTCCAAGATGAGGTAGTATTGGTATATGATGTACAGCATCCTTGGTATTAAATAACCATAAAATGATATTGACTCGTAGAAGAGTAAATGAAGGTCAAGGTGATCCAGTTGTTCATTAGGACTGTATTACTCTTTGAGATGTATTCACTGATGGAATATGTTTGACATGTGGATAGTATCCGAGATATAGACCTAAGCCAAAATCATTCAAGCATAAAATGTAAATCAAGGTTGCCAAATTTATTATTGGACCTGCATTAATCGATGAAATTTATCAATTAGGTATATTGATAAAGTTTTATTGATATACATGTATGAAGTATAGTTGTAGCTTAAACCTCAACTGAAAAACTGGACTAAAGTTACATAAAGTTTGAAATTTGAGTTGAGGTGACCTATTTGTTGTTTGTATACTCAGTCATTACTCTGTAAGATGCCCTTACTGATGAAGTTTTATTGATATATGATGTATAGTATTGTAGATATTGATCTGAACCTAAAACTAAAGCAAAGTGACTCAAGGATGAAATGTAGGTCAAGATGACCCAATTGTTATGTAGATATCTTTATGACTTTTGTAAAATGTTTACAAAATCTGTCATTTTATTTTTTTTCTTAAAGTGAAACACTAACAGTTGACTAAAAGTAAATTGCAAAAACTGTTTATTCATCATTTTAAAAAGTATAAATAGTATACCTTTCTTCATTTAGGTATTGTGTTATTTTGAAACACACAAAAATAAACAAAACAAAAACAGAATTGTATTATAAACATATAAAGAATACCTTTCTTAATTTAAGTATATTTTTTTTTAAACACTCACACACACTAAAATGTCAAAGTATCAAAGAAGAGTCAATAACAATATGAATATCATATATGAATATCATATTAATTCATTTTAATCGTGTTGTTCATTTATCTGAGGCTTTCTCTTTTTCCTTATCAGTTTCTTCCATTCTTATCTCTAAGTCTGAAAAATTGAGCTCGTCTACTTGTAATTTAAGTGCATCACATTGCTCTGTTTTTAACTTAAGTTCTTCAGTTAACTTGTCATTTTTACCTTTGCATTCATGCAATGTGGAAATCAGTTTAGAGGCTTCTGCTTTGCAGTTGCTGGTTAAATCTATAATCTTATTCAGATCTGATCTGATAATGCGCTGAATTTCTATGCTTTCCTCTCTTAGCTCTGCAGTTTTGTTTGTTGTCACCCACGCATCTATTGCAATTGCACTTTTGGTTGTGTTGTGCTTAAATTTGTTCATTAACAAAAGTATTTTTTGGAGCTGGCAATGTAATGGCAGATGGATATCAGTATGGTGTTGATTATCTATAAAATTGAAAAGAAATAAAAAATTTGATGTAAATAATTACATTGTTGATATATATATATTCAAGAGTCTATCCTAAATTGAGGTATATAATATGGCCTTCAAATTATATACCATTTATATTCCAAACATCACTGAAGAGACATTAACTGTAGAAATCCGGATATGGTGTACAAATTTTTGCACCTCATGTTTGCGGTATACCACCTTTTCCACAGGTTTATTGTTTTCTGTTTGGTAATTAAGTAATAGAAGACCCATGTTGTAACACCTAGTTATCCGTTTATTTGGCCATCATCGATGACAGTCAGCAGGGTTTAAGAACATCAGTTGTTCGACCTGCTAATCAAATGCGTTTTGTTAAAATATAAATTTTCACTTTTTTGGTCTTTTGGAAAATGTTGTTTTTGCTGTATTTAGACCCCTCTATCAAGAAATTTGTTTAGCATGCACTCGTATAAAAATTGCGGTTTTTATCCAACGTAATCAGAGGTTTGAACATTGTTTTCACTTGTTTGCATTGATGATATTTATATATTTATGTTATTTTAATTCAGGTTATAACAGTCATTGACAGTTTATAATTAGCATAATATTAAACCTACAGGAACATTGTTTGTTAATGAATGAAGGTTGCATGAACTATCATGTTGATGTCACATGTTCAGATAGAAACAATGAGTACTTTGCTCACCTGTAACAAAGTTTATAAATGTAAGCAGTGGGAGTAAATAATTTTCATACATTTGTAGTAATTATCCTTGTTTCTGGTAAAGCTTGTGCAATCAGAGATGTTTAGAAATCAAATGTATCGTTATGTAGACTTTAATTTACATGCACCAACCCAAATATCATTGCCTATGTTATATGTGTTATCAAACTGCTGTATGCACAAACTTGAGCAAATTTTGACATGTTTGTGAACTCTGGAAAAGCAAGTTAATCCCATTTTTGAGGAAAGTTGTAGCAAGAAATTGTGTGTGCTATTTTAATGACAACATTGACAAAGTGTTGTTGTTGTTAATTTGTAACTTTATGAAGATCATGATGATTTTAAAGAAATAAATGATACCTATTGAATATTCTGGTGTGTCCAGGAAATCATCATGGTGAGTTGCCATGTCAGATCTAATAAATCTGTATAATAAAATAAAATTCTGGTATTGAAATGTTTTCATAAATGACATGAATAACAGCATAAACAGTGTTGATGCAACTGAAATATAGGAAACATAACATTTTTGCAACTTGTAGTTAGATTTTGCGAGATGCATATACATGTTATATGAAAAGAAGATGTGGTATGATTGCTAATGAGACAACTATCCACAAAAGAGCAAAATGCCACAGACATAAACAACTATAGGTAGCCGTGCGGCCTTCAACAATGAGCAAAGCCCATACCCCATAGTCAGCTATAAAAGGGCCTGATAAGACAATGTAAAACAATTAAAAACAGAAAAATAACAGCCTTATTTATGTAAAAAAAATATCAGATTGAAGATAAAAAAATATTTTGGAGAACTGGCTGTAAACACAGACATGCATGTGGAGGTACTGAATGAATATTTAAACAGGATGTGAAGATAGATATGTCTCGCATGTATTTACAACAAAATGAATTCTCTACTAAGAAATCAGCAATCTGCAAGATTTTTAGTCCATGAAGTGTGACTGAGGGGTGTTACAGAGGGGATTAGGGATTTATAGATATACATGTACATCCATATCAAATGTTTATGGCCATGTACAAATGTATGAACAGTTCTTGTAAAAATTACGCACATTTAATTAGAAAACTGTGTGTGTAATATTTTCTAAGTGGCTGAAGCAAGTTCTTCTGAAAATCACCTAAATGACCTACATCATGTACATTTAATTAGAAAATTTAGTAATATTTTCAAAGTCACTGGAGCATGACCATGATGACTGAGGGAGTGCACTGATTTTTTTTATGTTAATCTATTGAAATGTACACCTGCATACCAATTATATAAATGATCTAAGTTGAACAGGGAGCTTATTCACAAAGCATCTGTTAGCTTAAGGACCCGTTAATATCTCTCTGAAATTTAAACCAATATAAATATCTGAAGCATTAATAAAATGAAATTTCCATACCAACGGGTTTGTTAATAGTGCACCTGTTAGCATAACGTTTACAGAATGGCTTTGTGAATAAGGTCCCAGTTTATTTTTAACTGTGTCTCATTTTTATGCTATGATACAAATTAAACCAATGAAAATATCTGAAGCATTAATAAAATGAAATTTATATACCAATGGGTTTGTTAATAGTGCACCTGTTAGCATAACGTTTACGGAATGGCTTTGTGAATAAGGTCCCAGTTCTTTTTGAACTGTTTCTCATTGCTATGCTATTATTGATAGAACTTCCGATTCCTGTGGGTGATTAATTTGCATACCAACAGGTGCACCTGTTAGCATAACGATTACGGAATGGACATAGTCGTTAACAGGTCTATAATAGTTTAATTTTTAAATTGTTATTTGGATGGAGAGTTGTCTCATTGGCACTCACACCACATCTTCCTATATCTGTTAGTTAACGGATGCTTTGTGAATAAGGTCCCAGTTCTTTTTGAACTGTGTCTCATTGCAATGCTATGATACAAAATCTCCTTATTTTTATATTATAAATTTATTTCAGATAAATTTAGTATAGATTTGTTATCCTTTAGGATTTTCCATTCAGCTCAAACGGTAGCGTGTGTTGGTTATAAGTGGAACCCTTATGCCGGGATACCCAAAATCGCCCAGTGTCAGTGTACCCACATTGCCCACCCCTTTTCATGTTGTTACTGTCAAGACAGTTACCCTAGGCTAGCAGTGCAAGTGTACCCACATCGCCCACCTTTTTATTTTGTTACTGTGAATGCAGTGTACTCAAATAGTTTTTTTCAGAGCGTAGAGAAGTGAGAAGGTCTATAATTTGATAGTCGACTTTATTATTTACAGAAAACTTCCGATTCCTGTGGGTTAACGTTGTGCACTGAAGTAAGCCAGAAGGTCTATAATTTGATAGTCGACTTTATTATTTACAGAAAACCTCCGATTCCTGTGGGTTAACGTTGTGCACTGAACTAAGCGAGAAGGTCTATAATTTGATAGTCGACTTTATTATTTACAGAAAACTTCTGATTCCTGTGGGTTAACGTTGTGCACTGAAGTCTCGATTTGGGTTCTCTCCATTGTGGCTTTAAATGAGTGAACGAATTTAAGCGGGTGTCTGTGTTGGTCATCAAGGCAACCCCACACTGTAAGCATTACTTTTCAGTTGAACTTTAACTGAGTTCGACCTAAAATAGTTTTTTCAGAATGTTCAACTTATACATGCAATATGAACGGAAGCTATATGTTACATATATATACTATTGGTATCGGTGTTATTATTCTGTTCAACTGAGTTCGACTTAAAATAGTTTTTTCAAAATGTTCAACTTACACATGCGATATGACCGGAAGCTTTATGTTACATATACTATTGGTATCGGTGTCGGACTCGACCCGGAACTTCTTAATTATTGGCAATATTAATTACGTGGAAAACAAAAGGGCCTGGAGTGGTGTAATTTCTAATCTACACCTTTGTACTATATTAGTTATATATAAAGTCGAATTCTTTGATTCGTCGTTTTAACGTGATAACGGCTGATAAATTGGACCTCGTAATTTTAGTATTATAGATATATATATATACTTTCAAAAATAATTGATTCGACAGCTACTTTCTTTTTCCTATCTTTAACAGGTACATGTATATATTAAAAGGTTATGAATATTGCTGTAAGTTATAAATCGAAGTATACAAGTAAATATTTCCATAGATATTAACCTGTAAGTTTCTTAATTTATTTTTATTTTGTGTTAATGTCATCATTTAACTGGCCTTTTGCATTTTAACAAACAAAATACCATTGAAATGCTTAAAGACACATATATTATTTTCAGTTACTATTATCTGATAAAGAAATAACGATTATCTTACAAGAAAAATGCCATAGATTTACGATTATCATCCCGAATTTGTCAACAGCAATTTAAAAGCGCTTGGACAATACCAGTGCACGGTTACGATTCAAATGTGACGTAATGGCATAGAAAATAAAATTGAGAAAGAATATGGGGAATGTGTCAAAGCGACTACAACCACACCATAGAGCAGACAACAGTCGAAGGCCAACAATGGGTTTTCAATGCTGCAAGAAACTCCCGCACCCGTAGGCTTCCTTCAGTTGGGTGACTGTTGACAAAAAACATGCTACATTTGAGAAAACTGACTGTAAAGATTAAACCTTTATCTACCGTCGCCATATTGGGATAGTCGTAATATCAGTGAGTGTGTAAACGAGTAATTTAAAGTAGGTTTCAGTATTGGAGTTAAAATTGAGACGGACATTGCGCCTAACAGAACCTAACTATATATTTAGCTTTATAGTATGTCTTTATTGTATAAAGGTACATATCTGGATGTGTTCATATATGTATGCTACATCAGAAAACTCTAGAGAGATTTAGCACTTTTAAAAATTCTTTCAGTTCGTTTGAATACAGTGAAATTAGAACATAATATTCAAAATCATATTTTTATGAAGCATATTTGAAATTTTTCATAGAAAACTTTGGAATGTTTTTTCGAAATTAAGCTTCCAAATTCCAAAGAGTAAACTTGATATTGACGCATTCGATATGCTCTAGAGGTCCTCTTAGGTCAAATACTGTCAGTCGTTTTTCTGTATTTATTTTTCATAGGCTTTGTTCGGGTTAATGGTTCTTTATAAACAGCAATCCAAAATATCGCCTCAGTATACCAATTCTTTTAACTTTTTTTCAAAATCAATTTTTATATCCCGTCTAACATGTTTTGTCTAAGACGGGACGTATTATGGTATACCGTTGTCTCTCCGTCCCTCGTCCACACTAAAGACAAATACTAAAAAACACTTCAACCAACTTTAATGAAACTTTGGTGAATTGTTTATATCTATTGACATATGCTCCCTTTCAATTTTTGATAAATTTCAGATTTTACGTTTCCGTGTTATGAATTGTTATGCTTCAAAAAGGGGGATTTTCCAGTTTTCGGACAATCACTCATAAACACTTTCACAAATTTTTTTGAAACTTTGGTAAATTGTTTATATCTGTTAACTTAAGCTACCTTCCAAAAATTAAAAGAAAATTTACAACTTAAGGTCACCATTTGGCCATCAACAATGAGCAAAGCCCATATCGCACAGTCAGCTATAAAATAACATGCAATTACAAATGTAAAACAATTTGAATGAGAAAACTAAAAGCCTAATTAATATACAAAAAACAAATCCATTAAAGCATAAAGACAAGCTTAAAGGGCACCGGGCGTATTATGCGCTTATAGCGCAGCTCTTTATTGAAATTGCAGTAGATTATGTCTTTTTGTTTATACACGGCACTACAAACAGCTAAAAGTCTGAAAAGACATATTTTTTGCTCAACCTGTAGAGTCGAGAACATATTTTACCTATTTAGACATAACATAACCTCGACAGTACTTAACTCAATCTAATTAAAAAACAATCTCTCATCGCTCCCGTTTTCTGATAATTCACGTGGGAAATCTAACGAAACAGCTTTGAGGTCACATGTGAGTGAACGAGAAGTTATGAATTTATAATGAAATGCAAATGAGTTGACGACCTATCAATAAGCCAATCAAAAAAGTTTAAGAATTCTTTGGGCTGAAGATTTCTTCGTAAATAAAAAGAGTTATACCCCTTTACCACGTTTACCTCACGATAAACTTTCAAGATCGTCGAAGACTCATTTTCATCGGTCGAATATTTCACTTCTATGTAGCAATATATCAGTGGCGACTGGGAAATTGAGTACATATAGTTATCTCATGTGACATGATATTCAAGACCTTTCATTTCCTATCATTATTATCCTTGATATGGAATGTCGGTTTACAAAAATACTTTTAAACTAAGAGTTCATGAAATCATTCATTCGAGCATTAATATTTGTGTTAGTCGGAATTTTACACCATGAAAGGACTGTTCATGAAAACTGGCGTTGTATTCGTCTTTTAAGACACCATTGCATTAACTACACAAATGCAGATGTTAGCAATCTGGTCATTTGTCAAAATAAGTAACATGTGATTCTAGCAGTAAAAGATTTATTGTAGTATAAGTTTTATATAACGTAATACATGAAAGCAGCTTTGTTATAGTTTGCAACTAAAAGCAAGTGTTTTGTTTTATGAAAGACCAAGGCACGAGGATTTGCAAGTCCGTCACTAGCCCCAATTAGCTCTTTTGCCTGTTTTCCATCTGGAGATATCACGACTACATTGTTAGAGTCAGAACCGGCCACATAAATATTCGAATGAGTATCTAATGTGATGCCGTACGGTTTTCTAAGCAATTTGGAATCGACATATGTCCATTGTACCCGCCCACTGAAATCGTAACATACAACAGAATCATCAGGCCAATTGGTATGAAAAATGGAATTTGCATTTGAGGCAACGTAAGTATCACCCGCCGATTTGGGAGAATTTGGCAGTATCCGGACGTTAGAGTTCGACCTGTCATATATTTTTATGCCATTATGATACGTGCAACAAATGAATGAATCGTTGTTGTAGCTTAAACCGCAACAACAGTCCCCCAGTTGAAAATCTTGACTCGTTTTTGTACTATCCATATCAATCAAGTAAATCTGTTGAGGATCGTTTCCACCACTTGATACAGCAACCGTATTAGAATCAATCACTGCAAGGTCATATCTAATGCCGCTCGTCGCTGGGTTGATACGTGATTCTGAAATTAATTCATCATTAGGCGCATATTTCATCATACTATTGTTGTGTTCTTGTAGAAATAGCATGTTTCCATCTTCTGATATGGCACATCCAGAAATACTTTCGCTATTAATGTTAATCCTACGTCCTAAACTGACTTTTATGGTTTCAATAGATTTTGCTACTGACTTTGGTTTAAAAATTTGTGCTGATATGTCACCTTTCCATTAAAAAGAAACATGTTTTCAATATTATCAATTTCTACATCACCAAATGTTTTTATGTGTTTTATAAACCCCTCTAGCTTTTCATTGAAAGTGCATTTCATTGTCACGTTGTTTAAGCTCCCGTTGTCATATACTTGTTGGACGTTGACTTCATTGGTTGAAATACTTTCTTGAAATGCCTTTGTTCCCATGAAGATTTGCAAATTGGATGCAAACATTTTAACAGATTCAACATCTTTTTGAATATCTTTTACTTTTTCTTTTTCGTTCTCCAATTTGATAATTATTTGCTCTACTTTCCCACAGTTTGTCCTATCAAGTGTAGATGCTTTTTGTTGTAATTGTTCTTCCAAATGGTCTAAAAGTGCATTAATTTCGTTACGCTTGTCTTTAATGTGTTCAGAAAAAACCCGCCTCTGTTCACGTAATTCCGTTAAATTTCTTTTTCTGTCCTTTATAGCAGAAGAAATGTTACTTTCGAAATTTTTCAGATTTTTTCAATGTTATCCAAAGCTACTGATGGATGTCCTTTTGAAGGCGGAAGAAAATCTTCTATAAAAATAATTTCCTTGCATTCTTTGTGAGCTGATATTGAACATATTTTGCAACAAAGAGAGTCATGGGATTTACAATAGAATTCAAGGATACAGCCGTGCTCTTGACAGTTATGACTAATTTGTTTGATGAATGATGGCAATTTGTTATATTTTTCTAAAGAGATGGTCTGATGTGATTTTGTTGATTTCGATATCTTATGATGTTCTGTACAGTCTCCACACAGAGCTTCTTCACACTGTGGACAAAATTCTTCAGCTAACTTGTTGAGGTCCCTACTTTGGCAAATGTCGCAAAATGGTGTATTGTCGTTGGTGGCCATTCCTATCAATAGTTTGTCTTAGTTGGGGTCCTATATTGTCACATTCGATATCGGAAATATATATTCTCTACACGTTGAATCTAGGAAAAAATATAAATATAGAAAAATATACTAATTAAAGAGCAAAAAAACTGATTCTTTTAGATGCTAAGAGAATCGAAAAACTGATCTTAAAAAAAATGTGTAGTGATTAACACTTTCTCCCTGTGAATCCATTTACAAAATTTAAAATTAGTAATACAGTTGGGTCCTTTTTTAAACTTGAGAGTAATTATAAAAATAAGATGCGGTATGATTGCAATTGAGACAATTTTAAACAACAGACCACACGATACAGACATTATCATCTATAGTTCACCGTACGACCTTCACAAATGAGCAAAACCGATACCGCATAGTCAGCTATTAAAGGCCTTGAAATGACGAATGTAAAAGTAAAACAATTCAAATGATAAAACTAAAGGCCTCATTTATAATTTACATAATGAAAAACGAGTAACGAATATGGTAAACAGCAACAAACAACAACCACCGAAGAACAGGTTTCGGACTTGGGACAAGAATAAACAGAAAAAAACCAGGATTAAACACTTTAACTAGCGTTCAACCCTCCCTCGGACAGTAGTAAAACATTACAACATAGGAAAAAAATATTCAAAATCAGAAGAAAAAGGCTCAACTAATCAAATAAATACAATTAAAAAATACATCTAACAAAAACACAAACATTTAGTAGACGTGGAAAGCACCTTGTATATTCATACAAAAAGACACTCACTTAGTACATTTCTGAAAGTACTCGCATTCACTGACAACTAGTTAGAAGACAATTACAACTATTAAAAAAATTATGCATCTTAGACAAAATTATCAATAAGTACAAATCCAAAATCCAATGAATTTAGTATAAAGACGTTATAAAAGTCAGAGAAAAAACAACACATTGTGTAATGTTAAGAAACATGCAGGTATCGACAGATTGAAGACCCATAAATAGATATAGGAAGATGTGGTGTGAGTTCCAAGAGACATATAACAATTTATAAAAGTAAACCAATATAAACCATGAATGTACAAATGTTTACAACAATATTGTTCAAATTTGGTTCTAATTCACCGATAACAAAATTAATAATTATACCAATACAAACACTTTTCAAAGATTTGATATCAGTGTTGCAAAGGGATCTAAGTGTAAATATTACTAATAAGTTTATCCGAAATTTTGCACCGAAATGTGTCTTTTTTAATATTTCAACGATATCATTAGTTTTCAAATGTACAAATTTAATGTGACACAGTTTCAATTTGCATGACGGAAAATGTATGAATTGCAAGAGACGCTCCTCCAGTCCATGATATTTTTTCAAATCTTGTCATTCCTGCGGGTTTTTTTCCTTTGATTTGCATAATGGCAAAACACTGTATTCAATAGTTTAAAAACATGACTTTTATGTATAGAACGTTTTCAAAACGATTTAGGTAGGTACGGGTGTATTTGACGTCATCTGTCAAGGATTTTGTATTGTTATACTTGTATACCTTTTAGATAAGAATGCCTTTAAACATTTAAAAAAGAATGCCTTTAAACATTTAAAAAAGAATGCCTTTAAACATTTAAAAAAGAATGCCTTTAAACATTAAATAAAAAATGCTTTAAACATTTAGACAAACTGCATAATTTCCTAATATTTGGAATAGTTATTCAAAATTTTTAAGTCTTTAATTAAACTACGTGTATCGAAATTTGGGAATCACAAGTTAACATTTCTATGACGACAGCAAAGTATTGTTATTCGTGTCAGTATTGTTTAAACGTCAAAGTGTATTAGCAGGCAAATGAATAGGATTACTCTCTTTTTCCCCGTTTATTTTAGTATACAGACATCTACGTCTTTAATAACGGTGCTGTTTCAAATGTTTATATGTCTACAGCATGTAAAACACATATAAACGTAATTATCTAATGTACGCATATGTTATCCGAACAATTTCACAAACGGCATACTCATAGTATCATTAGGTGTGTGTATTACCCAAGTAATCGTTAAATTTTCGTTTCAAAAATATTATAATGATGATGTACTGAGGTTTAACTTGTTTACCAAAAATATAACCTAAATAATATATATAAGTTTTTTAAACGCCATCAAACTGTGTGTACTTTTTCTTTAAATGTATAGTTATGTGTAGTATTCTTTTCCTGGTTGGTATATTTTTCGATAATCTGACATGTTGCACAAATGCAAATAAAACACAGATATCGACCCTTATTAAGTTAGGACCCAATATTGATACTACTTTTCTTACCTGCTTGTAACTTTGTCGGACTTTGAGCTTTGTGTACCTTCATATGTTAAGGCTACACTATCTACGATTTTTGATTTTACCTGTTGTGGTTACATATGCACATGTGTATAAACAATCAATACGAAGTAGGTCATATAGTTTTTGAAAAATATAATAGTTATTTGGTTTTCCCCCCTTTTTACATTTTATTAATACAATTTTCATCATCGTCTGTAGATAAGTTCTCATACATTCTTTTGAGGACATATTTGAGGGGTATTTGCGAAAAATATTTCTCCGTAACATGATATATCTGTTTTATTACACCGAATAGATTTTGATTGACACTGTCTGTACATATGAATGGTAATCGTAGAACGCGAGAATTATACATGTACGTTAGTGCTTTCTTTTTGTAACGTCATGGTATCTATATGTGAAAACGTCATTGTTATTCCATCATTAAATCATGTCTTTTTTCTCTCTGTATATGTATATGTCTCTTACAGTTTTCGGTTTAACATAATCAATAGAGTGTTTAACCATGTTGTCCTAATAATCAGAATAAGTGAGAAAGGTTCCGAATAATTTTGGCGGTAACAAGCTCGCGAGGGTAAAAAAGTAATATTCAAAATGACAAATACCATGGTATTAAAGGCAAATACACCGGCAGTGGTGAAAAAAAAGGCAAATTCTTTTGAAATGAGGAAAAAAGTTAGAATGTGAAAAAAAAACCACTGGTTCTCAACAAATCAAAATTCAGAAAATATGTAATTATATATATATATATATAATCAATTTGTTTGCATCTTCTATGAGATCAAATGAAAAGGAACCTTACAACATATCAATGTTTACAAATGGGGAAACATGCAATTTATTTGGTTAAAGATGGCTTACTTTTCGAGGTGCAAATAATTGACGGTACAATAATGACATGTGATTATGAAAATATTTTGCAGTTCCTTTTTATAAACTTTAATTAACATATTTACAAAACATCAAGTATCCCTATTTATTCATCATCAACTTTCAAACATAACATATAGAAAAATCAACTCAAAAATCGTAGATAATTTTCAATATAACTTAAAATAAACAAAAAGGAACAGACAGCCAAGTATACATTGCTATAAATGTACAGTTATATGAACGGATGGTCATGCATCCCATCTATACTGTTAACATATATTTTGACATTGCATAATGTCATGCAATTCTCAGACTAATTATTACGCAGTTTTAGTAAATCCTTCTAATATCTACCAATTAAAACCTTTGTCTTGGATAAAATTGAATTTATAAGTGGTAAATGGTTTTGAGCTAACTTTCAGTAACTGTATGTTTGTGTGTATATCTACTTATGTTAGTTGTTTTTGTACTACGCCTTCATGCCAATATTTTAGGTAAATCCAATTGCAACTGATATTCACAGCTTGCTTATGCATTGTGCTACTACACCACTGTCCTCGGTTAGATGAGGGGTGAGTGCTCACAGACCCTTTAAACTCGGCTAAATTCTTAATGTGCCTGATCCAAGTCAGGCGCTAGTAATTCAGTCATTTCGATAGTTTAAATGTCTGTCATGCTTGTTTTTTATAATTTTTTTTTGTTATAGATAAGAAACGTTACTTTACATGTTTGAAACGTTTTACATTGTTTGCATCTTGGTGCGTTTTGTAATCGCCTATACAATATTGGACTTTCTCTCATTTTTGAACGCCGTACAGAGAAATATATTTCTATTTATATAAAATCTAATAGATAGTTTTACGTTTTTTGCGTGCATACCACATCTCTTTACTTCGATGCGTAAACCGTGCAATAATTGTAAGCACGTGTACAAAATAAGTTTGAATTTCAAGTTAAATATAAAAAAAACACTTTTTAAGATGTCACTGACCAATTCGAATGACATTAGAAACACGTGAAAGCTCAAACCTACAGATAAAACTGGATAATAAAGACGATCTACATTTCAAAATATGACGTGGTTTACTACAGAAGTTGTTTTAACTGTCCCCGTTTGGTTATCATCAGTGTATCAGACATAATGCGACGTTGAGAACATGTTGCATGTAAAACAAGATGTACTTAAAAACTGCAAAGATCACTAAGAGTACATACAATCTATGACTCTTTCATCTGGAAATAGTATTAAAACATTGGACTTTTCTACACTTTACACAAGTATTTCCCGTTCCAAACTAAAAGACAAATTGAAAGAGTAGCCATTGCTTTGTTTCATAAAAAAGAATGGCAAACGTAGATGCAAGTATCTTTTCTTAGGGAAGGATGAATCGTACTGTGTCGTCTGATACGGCAGGTGTCCCCTCATCACCAGACATGGTTTTAGAGTTATGAGTTTGACTGTCCCTTTGGTATCTTTCGTCCCTCTTTTATAACCACTGGGTCGATGTCTCTGCTGGTGGACATTTTGTATGGAACGCCACGACTGCCTTATGTTAATAATCAGCATTATACGCAGTGTTCACAGCATTATATGAAGTGATCACAGCATTATATGTAGTGCTCACAACATTATATGAAGTGATCACAGCATTATATGCAGTGCTCACAGCATTATATGAAGTGATCACAGCATTATATGTAGTGCTCAAAACATTATATGAAGTGATCACAACATTATATGCAGTGCTCACAGCATTATATGCAGTGTTCACAACATTATATGAAGTGCTCACAACATTATATTAAGTGCTCACAACATTATATTAAGTGCTCACAACATTATAGTAAGTGTTCACAACATTATACGTTTTTTGTTGTATGATGAGATTGATGTATGATTAGATTTATGAATGATGAGATCATTCGGTAAACTTCGTTTTTTAGCGGAAATTACCGAAACCATAATTGGTAAATTACGGTAATGCCCAGCAAACCAATTTAAAAAGTTATTAAAATCATGTTATCATAAGGTAGCATACAATATTTAAAACTGATTGAAATAAGTAAGGAAAAGATGAAACTGAGAGGTGAATGATTGAAGTAGTTCTGTTCGTCGAAAAGACAATACATCCAAAGCAGAAGCACTTAACAACCAATTCCAGTCTGTTTTTACAGAGGAAAACATGGCTTCATTTCCAAACATGGGACCTAGCACCATCAATAAAATTAACGACATCAAAATTGAAGAAAAGGGAATAGCAAAGCTACTAAAACAACTAAATATTAATAAAGCTAGTGGTCCAGATAAAATATCTTGCAGAATATTAAAGGAAACAGCTGATGAAATATCACCTTATCTTAAACACATATTTGAAAGATCATTATGTCTAAAACAAGTCCCTCACGATTGGACTACTGCAAACATAACAGCACTTTTCAAGAAGGGAGATAGATCAAAACCAGTAAATTATAGACCGGTATCGCTTACATCAGTACCGTGTAAAGTTATGGAGCACATAATCTTTAAACAATTATGGAACACTTAGAATGTTATAAGATCCTTGCAGACTTCCAACATGGATTTCGTCAAAAGAGATCATGTGAAACACAGCTTATAATAACCGTTGAAGAAATAAGCAGGTATTTAGATTCCAAACAACAAACTGACTTATTGATACTTGACTTCAGTAAAGCCTTTGACACCGTACCCCACATCAGACTCCTCCATAAACTAGACCACTATGGAGTCAGAGGAGACATCCACGGGTGGCTGAAGTCTTGGTTAACAACTAGACAGCAGAAAGTACTAGTAGACGGCGATGAATCATCATCTGTAAATGTAAAATCTGGTGTACCACAAGGCACAGTGCTTGGGCCGTTAATGTTCCTCTTGTATATCAACGACATAGGTATTGACATTAAATCATCAATTAGATTATTTGCAGATGATAGCCTAATCTACGTAGCTGTACAATCAATGAGCCATTGTCTTCAACTCCAGCAGGACCTGACCACTGTGGTTAACTGGACTAAAAAATGGCAAATGATATTTAATCCAACGAAATGTTTTGTATTACGTATAACAACAGGACGACAACCAATAATCTACCCATATGAAATGGAGGGACACATCCTCGGAACAGTCAACCACAATCCGTACCTAGGAGTGGAGCTATCTAGCACGTTATCATGGAATGACCACATCAGAAATATCACTACAAAGGCAAATAAAACTTTAGGCTTTATACGGCGGAATCTTAGTAAATGCCCAATGAATATAAAGCGTCAGGCATACATAACCCTTGTACGACCAACACTAGGATATGCTAGCAGTGTCTGGGACCCGCATCTCCAAAAACACATACAACAGCTAGAAATGGTCCAAAGGAGAGCAGCCAGATTCATCAGGCATGAGTATTCTCGAGACCCGGGCATAGTAACATCTTTATTAGAGGACCTAAAACTGCCAAAATTACAGGAGAGACGAACAACATCACGTTTACTCCTGTTTCACAAAGTAATCCACCAACTTATTGCTATTCCGATTCCAGAATACTTGATGACACCAGCAAGAATGACGTCAGTTCCATCAACGACGATTTGTCAGATTAGGATCAAGTTCTGAACAAAGAAAACATAGCTTCTTTGTTAGAACCATCACCAACTGGAATGAACTACCGCCTAGCTTATTGGACATTGATGACTATGAGGCATTCAAAACCAACCTCATAGCACACAGATATCCGTAAATCAGCACACACATGTTTTTTATCTGCACTGGCACCTGTACATATGATTTTAAAAGAGCACATTTTGGATGACACAACTTTAATTTTAATACATTCGTGTGATGAGTCAACCGACTCTTTACGGATTACCCATGTAGATGTAGATGTAGATGTTAAATAATAAAAAGTTTATTTAATGAAATATCGTAGGAAAATTTGTATGATATATTCTCGAGTTCATTTCCTACTGAAGAAATTTAGCAAGGTGCCACTTTATAGTCCGTACTCAGTTTTAAAAAGCTTAATTACCTTTTAAATAAAACAGTCAGCTTTCTATAACACATAGGTGCCATATTACGCTAGCTGATATATGTCATGATAGAGTCATTTTTGGCATCGATTTTCAGAATTTGGCATTTTTACATGAATAAGTATCTAACAGATAAGGAAAATGCAGTTTAAAGCATTTCACTGTAGGTGTTAAACATAACTTTACATCAATTATTCCATTTTTTTACACGCTTTTTAGCACGGCAAGTACTAAGATTGTCTTCTAAATATGATCAGCAGTCTTATATAGAAATTTAAACTTTCATAGAAAAATTTACCCTTTCAAGACCCTATTTAACATTTTCATTTAAAGTTATCATCTCTTATGATAATTGAGTTTGTGGGGATGAATAAAACGTTTACTACGTTTGTTCGTCAGTTTGCACGGTACATACATGTATATATATAAAAGTGGTATGCTTGCCAATGAAACAACTTTCCACAAGAGACAAAATGACATCACAGAATTTTAAACAGCTAAACGGCCACAGTACGACCTTCAACAATGAGGAAAGCCCATACCGGATAGTCAGCTATAGAAGGCCCGAAATGATAAACGAAAAATATTCCTAATTTATGTACAAACAAACGATCGAAAAACTAACATGTATATAACACATTAATTAACAAACGACAACCACTGAAATAAAGGCTCCTCCTGACTTGGGACGGCCACATATATGCAAAATGTGGCGGGTTTTAACATGTTAGCGGGATGTTGGTATCCTCCCTCTAACCTGGGACAGTGGCGTAACAGAACAACATAAGAACGAATTATGAAAATCAGTTGTAAAAGGCTTGTTAGTTTTCTCGTTTGAATTGTTTTACATGGTCGTATCGGGGCCTTTTATAGCTGACTATGCGGTATGGGCTTTGCTCATTGTTGAAGGCCGTACAGTGACCTATAGTTGTTAATGTTTGTGTCATTTTGGTATTTTGTGGATAGTTATCTCATTGGCAATCATACCACATCTTCTTTTTTTATATTAATTCATTAGATGAGTACAAATATAAATACATATGATCTAACAAGAAAATAGAATGAACGTGCATGTGGGCGGGTACTTGTATATCCCAACAATAAAAAGACACTATAAGTACTGATCTGAGAGTATATATAACTAATATAGTACCATCCTGTTGATTAAAAATAACATCACTCCAGACCCTTTTGTTTTCCACATAATTAATATTGCCAATAATTAAGCAGTTCCGGGTCGAATCGATACCAATAATATATTCACCTGTTAACTATGACATTATCTGTACGTTCCGCATCTGACAGGATCTGAAATTCGGCAGTTTATTTATTTCAAAAAATATTCGTGTATTGAAAAATTTGTGTAAATTAATTAGAATTATCAATATAGAAGTATGTTCTCCAGGTTGATCAACAATCTGTCATTCTTGTTGCTCGTTTTTGTGCAAACTTGGCATGCGCAAAATCTGTATGTTATTGTATGTAAAAATATCTTTCTTTGTACCATTTACTTGGTTTTATAAGAAATAAAGAATCTTGAATCTTGACAGGAGTACCACGAAACGCTGTATTTAAGATTTTGCTATATACACGGGTCGTAATCACAGGGTTGCAGTGGCGGATCCAGAGGGGGGGTTCCGGGGGTGCGCACCCCCCCCCCTTTATTTTTGCCGATCAATGCATTTGTATCGGGACATATGTTTTGCACCCCCCTTTGCCCAGGGTTAGCACCCCCCCTTTCGAAAATTCCTGCATCCGCCCCTGGGTTGAAACTACTTAATTCAATCATTGTCACATTGTTCCCGATTGTAGTACTTTAATCAGTATGACTTTCTAAGATGACAATACGAATAATAAAAATCTGGACTTAAAATAAGGCGTATAGGTACAGCATGTACAGTTTTCAATTTGTTAGACGTAAAACAGCAAATCAAAGATTCAATTTTATTCATAACTCATAAAGGACAAAACCGTTGATTAAAAAATACTCCTTTCCAGAGACTTTTGTTTTCCAAACAAAATCAATAATACCAATATTAAATTGACAAGTTCCAGGTCGACGGGTTCAAACAGAAAGATGTTAAAAGCAGAGAAAACTTCATCTTATAATCGGCATGACTTTATCAGATGACAATACCAATACTAAAATAAGGCTTACGCATAGTTATATTCTTTAATTCAGTCACAGACCCGCGATATCACGGATGTGTTCTAGTAAATATATATGTATACATATTAAGTTGTGAATATGGTGAAACAAATCCTCAAAATAAGTTTAAAATGCCCTGGTGTGGAATAAACTTGGGTTAAATTGATCATACTTCTTAATTTACTTATTTCAATCCGTTTTAAATATTGTATACTGCCTTAATGATCACATATATAATAATAACTGTTTAAATTTGTTTGCTGGGCATTAATTTACCGTAATTTACCAATTATGGATTCGGTAATTTCCGCTAAAAAACGAAGTTTACCGAATGATCTCATCATTCATCAATCTCATCATACATCAATCTCATCATACAACAAAAAACGTATAATGTTGTGAACATTTAATATAAAGTTGTGAGCACTTAATATACTGTTGTGAGCACTTAATATAATGTTGTGAGCACTTAATATAATGTTGTGAGCACTTCATATAATGTTGTGAACACTGCATATAATGCTGTGAGCACTGCATATAATGCTGTGATCACTGCATATAATGTTGTGAGCACTACATATAATGCTGTGATCACTTCATATAATGCTGTGAACACTGCGTATAATGCTGATTATTAACATAAGGCAGTCGTGGCGTTCCATAATTTTGTCCCCGAAGACATTATCCGCCCAGTAGCAAAACTACAATTGCATGAATTTACGAAGATCTAACAGAAAACTGGCTCGGACGTCTCCCAGTATAAAAAGGTCCGAAACAGATGTCACCATGGACACGGTGTCGTCTGATACGGCAGGTGTCCCCTCATCACCAGACATGGTTTTAGATTTATGAGTTTGACTGTCCCTTTGGTATCTTTCGTCCCTCTTTTGTAAAGATCACTCTTATTAAAACAATAAATTCTCTGAAACTGACGTGATCAAGATGCTTGATTTCTTAATGGACAACGTGGAGAACGTGTTTTTCAACAGATTGTCGGAATTTTAAAGGGCACCAATTGTGCCCCTCTTCTTGTCGACTTTTTTCTTTATCATTAGGAGGCTTACTTCATACACGAACTTCTTAGGGGAAAAAAGAGAAGTAAGCAATATCCTCTAATTTTACGATCCGCTATATAGGTGATTATCTCTCACTAAATAATTGAAAATTTGGTGACTATATTGAACGAATTCATCACATTGAACTAGAGTTAAGGGATAATACAGATACAGTTAAGTCTGTCTCATATCTGGACTTATATCTAGAATTTGACAACGAGGGTAGGTTGAAAACAAAACTTTACGACAAAAGAGATGATTTCAGCTTTCCAATTGTGAACTTTACATTTCTATGTAGCAACATTCAAGAAGCGCCTGCATACGGAGTATTTATCTCCCAATTGAAACGATTTACCCGGGAGTGTATTGATTATCATGATTTCCTTGATAAAGGGTTGCTGCTCACAAGGAAGCTAATAAACTAGAGTTCCAAATGGTGAAGTTGAAATCATCCCTTCGTAAATTTTACGGACGTCATCACGAGTTGGTTGACCGTTATTGAATAACAGTTTCACATATGATATCGTATATGTTCTTTATGTCGTTACTACAATCCTCTTCCGGTTTCACGAATATGACCTACAGAATAAGACTATTTACTGGATTTGTAATAACATAAGAACCACGGATGCCACATGTGGAGCAGGAACTGCTCACCCTTCCGGAGCACTTGGGATCACCCCCAGTTTTTCATGGAGTTCGTGTTGCTTAGTCCTTAGTTTTCTTTATTGTGTCTTGTGTACTGATATTTGTCTGTTTGTCTTTTTCTTCTTTTATAAATGACTTTGTCAGTTTATTTTCGATTCATGAATTTGACTGTCCTTTTGGTATCTTTCGCCCCTCCTTTATTGATGCATCGAAAATGTATGAATAGCCCTAAGATCTAACACGTCTTTTTCCCAAATTTGATGTAAGTGTAAACTTGACAAAATACTCTCACTCCTTCATGGATGAATCGAAAATGTATATATAGATCTCAGATCTAAATGTCTAAGACGTTTTCCCCCCAAAATTATGTAAGTGTTAACTTGACAACATACTCTCACAAACTTTAGGTTTATTGAAATCTATCGAATGTTATTCAGAGTCGTGAATGCTGATGCAATTGAATGCCGTTCTTCTGTAATAAATGTATTACAAAATTGTAAAAGACTCTTTTTTAGGCTAACTCAGTACAAACCATACAGTCATATAACTTTATTGGTCTATATTTTCCGCATTCGATATCTTTTGGCTTAAAATAGAGATAAACTCATCATAGATGCCAGGATTAAATTTTGTATTTACGCCAGACGTGCGTTTCGTCTATGAAAGACTCATCAGTGACGCTCGAATCCAAAAAATTAAAAAGGCCAAATAAAGTTGAACAGCATTGGGGACCAAAATTACGAAACATTTTGCCAAATAGAACTAAGGTAGTCTATTCCTTAGGTAGAAAAGCCTTAGTATTTCAAAGATTCAAAATTTTGGTAAACAGTTAATTTATAAATATGACTCGTAGTCCCTTTAGACACTTGTCAAAAACATGAAGATAAACAAAGCCAGGTTATTAAATTTCACTTTCAGAAACATTGATGATGTTCTTTTCAGTAGCAATCCGAACTTTTCTGATTAGGTTCCAGTTATATATTCACAAGAACTAGAAATTAAAGAAAAAACAGTCATGGATCTCCGGCTCATTTTAAAGACTTATACCTCGAATTTGTCACACAAGTCAATTTGGTCACTTGTGGACAGTTGTCTCAGTGGCAATCATACCACATCTTCTTTTTTTATATCTCAGTACCAGAATCTATGACAAACGAGACGATATTAATTTTTCCTCACCTTATATTAAAAGGAGTATACCAACTTCAGCAGCATATGAGATATAAATTTCCCAACTTATTCGGTATTAAAGAGCATGCAGTAACTACACAGACTTTGTAAAAGTCACCAGTGTTTGAGCAAAAAATGAATGAATCAGTGGTATGTCAAAGAACGTCTCGTCCTTTTTCTATATAGGGTACCGAAACCTTGTTGATAAATATTCTGAATCAACTTTACAAATATACACGATAGTCTTGAAGCATAGATTCTGGGAACTAACGTTGTTTAATATCTTAATAACGAGTTATATTATATTTCACAAATAGCGTGTTTTTGGTGATATCCATTAAACGTGACTCTGTACTTATGTATCCCGTTATTGTTTCTATGATAATTGTTGTAATATTGTCTTGAATATTTGCTAATGTGCATGTGCTTATGCCTTTTTGTGTTTCTTTGATACACTTGACTTGGCTCTGAACTTATACATGTTATACATCCCGTCAATGTGAAATTGTTCAATGATATGTTTTTTGTATTCTTGTTTATCATTTTTGCTAATGTGCTTTGTCTATATTCCTTTTTGTGTTTCTTTGTTACAGATTTGTTTGGTTTGATAGTGATAAAAATTATAACCAATTTGACTGCTTTATCCGCATGTTTGACATTTTTACCTATAATGTCTGTTTGTATCGTTCACACATTGTTGTCAATGTAATATAATTCGATTCAACAGCAATACAAGTAAAAGTTTTAGCAAGCTATATAACCTGCTTTAATCCACCATTTTCTACATAGTCCGGAGCATGACAGTTGTTATCCATTCGTTGGATATGTTAAAGCTTAAGATTTTGCTATTTGATTAGGGTTTTTGGATTTTCCTCGAAGTTTAGTGTTTGCTGTTATTATTTTTTTTTTCTTACACACTTTTAATATTTTTTTTATTGTATAATCAATGAAAATAAAGTCCAATAGACAATAAATATGTCTTAGTCCAACCACATACATGTGGCAATTTTCAATCAGCAGAATGTTTACTGTATTAAACGTCAAACAGAAAGGCAACTGCATCATAGTTAGCAACAAGAAGTACGTTTTTGGTTTTTTGGAAATATACGGCACGAGGATTTAAAATTCCATAACTAGCTCCAATGAGCTGTTTGGCCTGTTTTCCATCTTTAGATATCACTACGACATTATTTGATTTAGATCCAGCTACATATATGTTGGAATATGAATCTAAAGTTATGCCGTATGGTTTTCTAAGCAATGAATCATAATATGTCCATTGTTTCTGTCCTTTATAATCGTAGCATACGCCAGTTGGAACGAAATATGCTCTTTTCATTTGTGGTAACGTATGTCTCATCTACGTTTCTGGGTGCAGAGGGTAATTATATTCGCATATTATTTTGATTTTCAGACGTGTCATATAGTTTAATGCCATTGTCATGTGTGCAACAAATAAATGATCCATTGTGACAACTTAAGCCATAACACCAGTCGTGGATGTCAATCATTTTGAGAATTTTGCATTATTCATATCAATAAAGTGAATTTTCGTAGGAAGATTTCCACCACTAGATACTTCAACCGTTTGAGAATCAACCACTGCCAGGTCATAACCAATGTTGTGTTGCCCATCGATAATACATGATTCAGAATGTAATTCACCGTTAGGAGAATATGTAAGCAGTTATTTATGTGGTCTTGTAGAAATAACATGTTTCCAGCTTCTGATATGGCACATCCAGTTAGAGAATTACGACCTACGTTAATCTTTTGTACTAGCTTGGTGTGTATTTATTCAATATACACTTTTAGTTAATTATTGAACAGTAGAATGCTTCTGCCACATTAATAGTGGCTGTTTAATACAAATAATACAATGCACATACATCGGGTACTAGCACCATAAAGTCATGCTAAATTAATGAAATCTTCACAATTCTAGCATTTTAGTTAAATTTTAGTCGGTTTTCGTGTAAAACGAAAGTGGCCGCATTCGTGTTCATCCTTAATATTGAAATGTAAGTTGTATTTTATGATAATACATAACATATATAAAGGTTGAGGATGAACACGGATGCGGCCACTTTCATTTTTGACAAAAACCATCTGAAAAGTTACATTTTCCCGCATATTTGGTAGATTTTTCATATTTGAGCCTGAATCTGATGGTTTTTAATGACTAAATCAGTTCAAATCTTTCACATCAACTAATTGATTCAAATGAAATAGACACTTAAGTGTTTAAAAAGTAGTCAAAATCTTTCGTCAGATGAACCTGAAATTTGAGGCCAAAATCGGTCCTTACCGGACCTACTCCTTTGCGCTGATTGATCACTTTTCCATAAAAATGGAACATGCTTTTGAGAAGAATCCACTTTCATATCCCCAAGCGTGTCATGATATTTGCAATGAAATTCAAGGAAACAGTTATGCTCCTCACAGTAATGCTTTATTTCCTTTATAAATGATGGTACTTTTTAAATATTTTTCTACCGTGATTGTCTGATGCGATTTTAACAGTTTCGATGCCTTATGATGAACTCTACATTCTCGACACAGAGCCTCTTCACACTGTGGACAATATTCCCACGCTGTCGTATTAAAGTGTCTGTTATGGCAAACATCACAGAGTAATACACCTTGGTCGGTGGCCATGTCTTTAGCTTGGTACCTTCATATATGTTAAATAAAGATTCTTAAATTTTTGACATTTCTTCATATTCAATCCATTTGTCTTATCTCAGGAAAAATATAAAAGAAAAAAATGTAAAGGCACTCATATCTGGTTGTATTCTTGTGTTTGTGTTTGAAATTTCATTCCTGAAAAACTCCAATTTCTCAAGGTAAAATGCATATGTTCTTGAAATTTGCAAGGTTTTATAAACTGTAAAAAGAAAGAAATATAGAAAAAGACTAGCAATTTTAAGGTCTAGCTAAACCTTTGAATATTGTCCTTCTTCAATTATGTAAAGTATTTGAAATAAGTTGATGTCATATTCATCATGTTCCAGATTTCAAGACTAATTGTTACCCGGAATTTTTTTTTGACTATACATTTTTAACAGAGGCGCTTTTTCTGGTTTTTTTTATTATTTTTGTTTTGTTCATGTTATTTCAACTTCATGTTTCTTCCTCGATGGGTTAATTCTCTTACGGTTACGACATTTCAAAAGCACTATAAAAAAAGAAGATGTGGTATGATTGCCAATGAGACAACTGTCCACAAGAGACCAAACTGACACAGACATTAACAACTATAGGTCATCGTACGGCCTTCAACCATGAGCAAAGCCAATACCGCATAGTCAGCTATAAAATGCCCCGATATGACAATGTAACACAATTCAAATTAGAAAACTAATATATATGCTGTCCTGTTTTCTAAATTTAAACTTTAATTGGAATATCATTAACGAAGGCATGTAAGAAGTCAGGGAATGGTCAGTAGCGCCTTAAATACATTGTGGTAAAAATTGAACCTTATCAAAGACCAAATTACCAACGTGAAACTTTTGAACGTATTATTAGAAGTCACCAGATGAATTAAACTATATTTTCTTCATTATACGAGGATATGAATCTTATACATGTAAAGATACATATTGTAAATACCACACGCAATTATTATTCTACCAATGACATGATCATCCTACTTGTAATTGAGTACTGCTAAAGTAATATGTAATTGAATAGCTCAAAATGATGTTTTACTCATGTTGAATTGGCTTCATAAAGCAACGATGTGATGGTGGGTTTCGAACGCCTTCTAAATGTGTGTAATGTGTAGTGTATGAGTAGTTCATGAGTTTTTATTGGCTGACATTTCGAAACTTTAACTTGATACGAAACATTTGGAAACAAACATATATGAAAAATGTTAAGTTAAGTACCATCTTCCCCTTTCTTATCTGAGTATAAAATCCTCGGACTTTACGCTGTTGTGTAACTTCATAGATGAAATCCACACTATCTACGATTATTGATTTTACCTGTTAAAAGTGTACAAACGAGTTATGTACATGTAACAAGGTTTGAATATCTGTTGTTTTATATCAAGAAATACAATTAATTACATTCATTAATAATTGAGGGGACTTTTCGGAATTTTTTATTTATTTGCGTAATTTTGATATATTTTGTGCGGACACAGTAAAAAGATATTTTTAAAATTGTCTATCTTTTGTGCTTTTTTTCAATTTCAGTTAAATTAAATGCTATCTCCAAAATTTGTTAGATGAGGAGACTTTTCAGAAATTTTCTTCAGTCAGTTTATTTGAAATTATCTGTGGAAACAAAAGAAAAGAATATGAAAAAAATGATGCTTTCTATACCTTGCCCTTTTCTTTCCAATAAATACCAACAGTGTTCCTTGTCTTGCCGATTGTTTGTTTATATCAGGCTGACTCCATACAGAAGTTTCTTATAAATAATTTTAAAAACTAGCATTATCCTTTAACTGTACACGTTTCTGTAATAAGATGATGTCCTCCCACTTAAAAAATCAAGGTTGTTGAACAATGTTCGACGCATCTATATTATTGAGCATTACACAATGGACCAAGTAAAATCGTCCCAATATCTTGACTTACCCTTTGAATGAGATGATTAGGGTAGGTTGAGAAAAATCTATGTGACAAAATATACTTTCAATATCATGATTTTAAATTTTCACTTCTATGTATCAACATTCCAGTAGCGACTTCAAACTGAGTATATATTAGGGATGTCAACTCGTTGAAGATTTACTAATCGATTACATAGTACTCGTTGGAATAACCGAGCGATACTCGAGTACTCGCTCGGTAAAACATTTAAAAAATGGAAACACAAAATAATAGGTCGTTGTCTAATGAACGTAAACCCCTTATTATTATTACCTAGGACTAGATAATAGTACTAGGAATGCTATTCTATAATTCATATCTCATTCACTACATATATTAATTATGTACTCTGGCAATGATCTCAACAAGAAAGTACTTTTATATCGATAAAAAAATATTACTCAAACAAAAAACATCATTATTTATGAAACCGTAAAAACAGTTAATGATCAACAAAACTAAAGGCTGCATGATGATTAGGACTTAATGATGCCTTTTTAAAATCATTATCTGATGGTCGACACAGAGTGCAACGAATTTGTTCTAGTTTAAAATATTATCTTGTAAAAATGTTCTAGAACAAGGCGACTTCTCAACTTGCTGATGAAAATATATGCCCTGAGTACAAAGGCAGGGAATTGACTAACACTAGCTAAAAGTGTAAGCCTTGGACAAGTGTTCTTGTTCATAAATATCACAAATCTGTTTTGATGAATTTTAAAGGACAGTATGAGTCGAATGTAATTTTAAGTTTTATTAATTTTGATCAATATTTGATTTCCTGAGAGGTGCTCTCAATAATTTTTGTTGCTGTTTTAACAGTAATAAACATGCAACCGATTAGTCGAGTATCATTTTGGAAATCGATTCTCGGTACTACCGAGTGATTCTCGGTTATTTGTTGACATCCCTCGTATATATACATGTTCTATTTGACATAATATTCAAGACAATTCATGATTTCCTTTTAAACCAAGATCTAGAGCTCAAGAGCTCAACCTTTGAGACTTTCACTTATGCCATCGACCGAAATAAACTTATTATTATTTTTTAAACAAAAACATGGGCAACACAACGGATGCCACGTGTAAATCATAATCTGTTTAACAATGCAGAGCACCTTGTACGGAACCCTGGTTTTGTTGCTCAGTCATCAGTATTCTATGTTGTATTCTTTATGTTGTTTGCATTTTGATCATTTTGAATTTTCCCCATTGAATTTATCTTAGTATAACTTATAAAAAGGCCTCTGAAGCTGAAGTTCATTGATAAACACTGTTATTATGTCGATCTGAAGGTCATTGAATTGTAATCGTTTTTCAGTTCATACTGATCCCTTATATCTCAAGGTTTTTGACATATTTCAATAACACAGTCGAACATCGTTTTGAAAATTTTTGTGTCCATGGCTATCACCTTAGCAAGTCGAAATCATTAACCTGTATTTGTTTATTATAACTAGTTAACAGTAATATTTTGATTCTATTTATAAAGTCAATATGTACATGCTATATGAGTGCGGATGTGTAATAGTTCATTCAAATGCTTTTTAATTTGCCTACTCGAATACTATAGCCTTTTTTGGTGTCGCATAATATGCTGACATTTTTTGGTCCACTGCTTTCTAATTGAAAAAAGAACACATCAGAGTAACGAGGATTGAAATGTTTCGTCATTCAAACACTCATTATTGACTCTAGAATAAAAAAGATTAAAAAGAACAAATCAGTACAAAGTTGAAAATATGAAAAATAGAAGACGTGGTATGATTATCAATTAAAAAACTTTCCAATAGAGACCAAGTGACATAGAATTAACAACAATGTTATCTTACGGAATTCAGGAAAGTCCAAACATCATACTGCATTGTCATCTGTAACAGAACCCACAATAAAAAATATTACAAAAAAATCAAACTAGCAAACGTACGGCCTTATTGAGCATTGAATACATACTATATTTCTTCAGTAATATGTCGTCATCATGAGGAATTATAGCATTGTGCAATCAATTTTAATAAATGCCAGATCAATTAAGGTACAAGCTATATAAACTCATAAAATAGAACGCCTTAGACATATGATCGTTTTAAAGAAGTAGACTGTTAACTGATTAAATGCATTATAAGTCAAATAGAAATGCAACTTTATCACAGTTCTACTAGAAGCAAGTTCCTAGTTTTATAATAAAAAAAAATCGCACGAGGATTTAGGAGTCCATCACTAGCTCCAATCAGTTCTTTAGCCTGCTTTCCGTCTGGTGAAATCACCCAATGTATGTACAAAAAAAAATAACGGAAAACAAACATGTACCTCATCAACAAACGACAACCACTGAATTACAGGCTCCTGACTTGGGACAGCCACATTCATGAAGAATGTGGCGAGTTTAAATATGTTTGCGGGATCCCTACCCCCCTTTTGACCTATGACAACCGTTTTTTTTTCTAAAATTAACCTTTGTTCTAGTATTCTACACAGCAAATTCTAAAAAGGACAGTTTCGCACCAATGACTCACTATTTTAAAATATCTGCAATTCTCATTATAAGAAATATAGTGCTTTTTTCACTTGTATAGGACCACAAATGTTTTGAGGTCTGCCCCATAAAAAAATGAAAAAGATACTGGTTTCACTGTTAACAGACAAACAGCCTACGTAAATTGCTTATTACATAACAATATAAGTTATGTTATAGAAATGGTAAATTCCTCTTTTTCTTTAACATAACGAGTCTTGAATAAACAAAATTAAAATGATTATTAACAAAAGTTTTGTTAGCCTTAATTAACACTTGATAAGCCACCATATAGTTTGAAAAATAAAAAAACAAAATTTTTTGAATCAGGTAACACATTTACTTCATTATCCCACCAAGCTCTCTGTCCTGAGTAGGGTGTTCTACTTTTAGTAAAACTCTTTATCAACTTTATAGAAGTATCACGAGCTGTTACTCAAAATATGGACAATTTTATGTTGAAGGTATCTTTATTCTAATTGACAGCTTCATACTATTTTCTTTACATGTTTCGACTGGTCCAAATCACTTCTTCACTCTAGTAAAGGACAGTTTTATACTTCACAAGATTCATATCCTTTCTTAAGTAAATTGGACGAAGAAGATGTTGTTTTTTTTTTTATTTTTTAAATCATTTAAAAAAACAAGATTGTATTGAATGATAATGAGACAACTCTCCACTAGAGACAAAATGACATGGAAGATTATTTATCAGTTTAGATATTAACTAAATTATATTTAAAAATCATACTCCTCATAATTCTGTATCCTTATTTATTCTATACATTGACAATTTCGATAAACAAAAAATGATTGAAGAGTAATTTGTTTCAAAAACGCATCAAGTATTTCCCACTGGACGAAATGGCTGTCTTATTGATTAATACCCTCATTTCTTATTATGATTTTATTTTAGCGACAGACACTTTTACAAGATTATACAGGTTTACACATCACCTTTAAATAATTATGCAAATAGACAAAATTAGTATCTCGTCAAAAAGTTGTACACACAAAGTGAACTGTACAACACTTTCCCTTCTGTATATTGTATTGAAATGAACACTAAAACATAAGACCTCTTAGTCTTTAGACGACAGCGTAAGTGTACTGTAATTATTAATATATTTTCGACCCAATTTCCATTGAACAAACCTGCCAATGTTAATCTATAACCTGCTAGTTTGCACACGTTATATAAAATTAAATACCAAAGGAAGCCTTCTTGCTTACTCGTATCCGTATATTTAATTCAAGCTATACTATTGAACTAACTATCATTGGAAATTAAGGAATGCCGTGGATAAAGTACCCTACAATTTGCATATATGTAAATGAGGCAAAGAACAACGGTCATATGCAATTCTTAAAGCAAACACATATCAAGTTGGATTATCATAAAAATCTACCTTTTGAAATAGCCCTTTTTAGTATTTAGTCAAATCCGGTAATAAACGGTCACTATGACAACTTCTAGTCTGTGCTTAGATATAGGAAGATGTGGTGTGAGTGCCAATGAGACAACTCTCCATCCAAACAACAATTTAAAAATTAAACCATTATAGGTTAAAGTACTACATGTATGTGTATTTCTTTTGAATTTTCCTCTGAGTTCAGTATATTTGTCATTTTACTTTTTACAATGGTTTAAAATTATTTCATCTTGAAATTTATATTGATGCGCATAACGTAATTCATTATTTTCGTTCGACTACTTTTGTTAAAAATATAGCATTTAACACGTTCACAGCTTATCAGTATTTACAATTGACTGCTTTTTAACAATCAATTACAAAATAAAATGGATTTAATGCATATTTTTTGTCGAGCCTGCAACTTTTGTTGCAGAAAGCTCGACATAGGGATAGTGATCCGGCGGCGGCGGGGACTACGGCGGCGGCTACGGCGGCGGCGGTGTTAGCTCACTTCTTAAAAGCTTTATATTTTAGAAGGTATAAGACCTGGATGCTTCATACTTTGTATATAGATGCGTCATGTTACGAACTTTCCGTCAGTCACATGTCCAATGTCATTGACCTCATTTTCATGGTTCAATGACTACTTGAAAAAAGAGTTAAGATTTTTTGTAATGTTAAATTCTCTCTTATTATAAGTAATTGGATAACTATATTTGGTATGTGCGTACCTTGCAAGGTCCTCATGTCTGTCAGACAGTTTTCACTTGACCTCGACCTCATTTCATGGATCAGTAAACAAGGTTAAGTTTTGGTGGTCAAGTCCATATCTCAGATACTATAAGCAATAGGTCTACTATATTCGGTGTATGGAAGGACTGTAAGGTGTACATGTCCATCTGGCAGGTGTCTTCTGACCTTGACCTCATTTTCATGGTTCAGTGGTTATAGTTAAGTTTTTGTGTTTTGGTCTGTTTATCTAATACTATATGCAATAGGTCTACTATAATTGGTGTATGGAATGATTGTAAGGTGAACATGTCTGGCTGACAGGTGTCATCTGACCTTGACCTCATTTTCATGGTTCAGTGGTCAAAGTTAAGTATTTGAGTTTTGGTCTATTTTTCTAATACTTTATGCATTAGGTCAACTATATTTGGTGTATGGAAATATTTTATGATCTAAATGTCGGTTACGCAGGTTTTATTTGACCTTGACCTCATTTCACGGTCCATTGCTAAGTTTTAAGTGTTTGTGTTTTGATCTGTTTTTCTTTATTTATAAGCAACAAATCAACTATATTTGTTGTATTGAAGAATTGTTAGCTGTACATGTCTGCCTGGCATGGTTCATCTGACCTTGACCTCATTTTCATGGTTTGATTGATCAATGTTTCATTTTCTTGGTTAATGTCGAGTTTTTGTGACAGTTGTAATAAATCTTTATATTTAGGTCTATCAAGATAGTATCAAGGATTAGTAAAGAAGGCGAGACATTTCAGTGTGTGCACTCTTGTTAATTGATATATGTGCAAACTAGACTTATACTAAAGTTAACTTCGTTTCTATACTGATTTCTGATAGTCAGACAAGTAACATATGTTTCGAGTAGAAGATTGTATATTGAACATGTTGTATCAATATGTGTCATATAACGTCAAATAGGGATGCAGTTCCCTTATAGTTTGTTACTAGAAGTATGTTTTTGGTTTTATGAAAATAAATGGCGCGAGGATTTGAAATTCCGTCACTAGCTCCAATTAGTTCTTTCGCCTGTTTTCCATCTTTCGATATCACAACAATATTGTTTGATTCAGACCCAGCAACATAAATATTTGAATAAGAATCCATAGTGATGCCATATGGTTTTCTTAGCATTGAATCGGAATATATCCATTGTACCTGCCCACTGAAGTCGTAGCTTACGACGGAATTATCTTTACAGTTGGAATGTAAAACACTATTTTCATTTGAAGTAACGTAGTGTTTTGTTAACTTTATGGGTACATTTGGCAGTATCCGGACGTTCGGTGGATTTTGATACGATCTGTCAAATATGATAATACCATTGCTAGATGTGCAACAAACAAATGATTCATTGTGATAGCTTAAACCGTAAGAGAAGTCATTTATATCGAATACTTGACGGATTTCTTCTCGATTAGTATCAATAAGATAAATCGTGTATGGTTTATTTCCACTACTTGATACAGCTACCGTATTTGAATCGACCATTGCAAGGTCATATCCGATCCTTTTCATCAGAGGATTGATACGTATTTCGGAATGGAATTCGCCGTTAGGACAATATTTAAGCAAGTGATTCATGTATTCTATTACAAATAATAGATCTCCAGATTCTGACATTGTGCATCCTGTAAGACCATCGCGATTTATGTTAATCGTACGTACAAGCCTGACGTTCATATTTTCAATTGATTTTGCTCTCGTGATAGATTTTAACAGTTGTGCTGATTTATCGCTTTTCCAAGAAAAGGAAACATGCTTCTCGCTGTTATTCAACTTTGTATCACCAAATGTCTTTATTTCTTTTAGGAACCCCTCTAACTTTTCATCGAAAACACAAACCATTGTAACATTGTTTAAGCTACCATTATCCTTCAACATTTGGATGTTAATTTCGTTGTTTGAAACTTTATCTTGGAATTCCTTTGTTCCAATGAAGATTTGTAAGTTGGATCCAAACATTTTGACAGAATCAACATCTTCTTTAATTTCGTCTACTTTCTTTTTTTCATCCTCTAATTTTGCAATGACTCCTTCTATTTTTCGACCGTATTCGTTTTCAATTGCAGATACCTGTTTCATTAATGCTTCTTCTAAATTATCTAAAACTGTATTGATTTCTTGACGCTTTTCTTTTATTTGTTCTGCAATCACCTGCTTCTGTTCGCGTAAATCAGTCAAATTTCGATTTCTGTCTTTAATAGCAGAAGAAATGTTACTTTCCAGATTTTTCAGAATTTTTTCAATGTTATCTAAAGCTGCTGACTGGTGTATTGAAGATGGTGCTAGAAAATCCTCAATGAAAATAGTCTCCTTGCATTCCTTATGACCTGATATCAAGCAAAGTTTACAGCAAGGAGAGTCATGAGATTTGCAATAAAATTCAAGGGAGCAGTCATGCTCCTCACAGGTGTGCTTTATTTGCTTGATGAACGATGGTAATTTGTTATATTTGTCTATAGAGATTGTCTGGTGTGATTTTGACGATTTCGATATCTTATGATGATTTCGACAATCTCCACAAAGAACCTCTTCACATTGTGGACAGAATTCCTCCGCCAACTTATTTAGGTCCCTGGTTAAGCAAATATCACAGAATGCTGCTATTTCCTTGGTGGCCATATCTGAATATGTTCTGTCGTATTTAAGGTCAAAGATGGTGCCTCATAATATTTACCCCTCCCAATCTACCACCAACACTTTGATCCTATGTAAAAATATAAAAACAGAAAATTCTGTTTACTAAAAAGCAAAGATATATGTTTCTTTGTAAAGCAACCCAAACTGAAATGCCCATTCCTATTGTGGACGCCTATATATAGCAAACAAGTCCGACAGTCACTTAAACTTACTTTTAAACAAAATTAATTTAAAAAACCAATAAAAGTCCCACCTAAAAATTGAGGTATTAAAAAAACAGATGACCTAAGAGTTAATTAAACTGAGAAGTGCATGGAATGTTTTACTTTTAAAATTTAAAAAGAAATAAAAATAGCATCAGTGTTGGAAATTGAACAAAATGGAACACTTTAGTTTCGCACGAAAGGTCATGCAAGCATAACAAAAACTGTTTACCGTATTGGCTAGCCCGGTCTCGCTCCTTTTCATGGAAATTTTCTTTCACCTTGATTTGCATTTTTTAAATGAATTGTTATGATTTGAAAACCTATTTTAATACTGATGTTGACTCAAATCGGACAGCTTATTTTGATTTGGGAATATTGAGCAATAATTGAAAAGTGAGAAGTTCAGATAATTGCAAACACTATGTGAAATTCTTCAATTTTTTTGTAGTTTCATTCAAGTATAAGAAAGATGATGGTATGTTTGCCGATGAGACAACTGTCCACAAGAGACCAAAATGACACAGACATTAACAACTATAGGTTACCGTACGGCCTTCAACAATGAGAAAAGCCTATACCGCATAGTCAGCTATAAAAGGCCCCGATATGACAATGTAAAACAATTCAAACAAGAAAACTAACGGCCTTATTTATGTAAAAAAGAAATTAACGAAAAATAAATATGTTACACATCAACAAACGACTACCACTGAATTACAGGCTCCTGACTTAGGACAGACACATACATAAATAATGTTGCGGGGTTAAACATGATAGCAGGATCCCAATCCCCCCTAACATGGGACAGTGGTATAAAGGTCCAACATAAGAACGAACTATAAAAATCAGTTGAAAAAGAACAAGTGGACATGGCCGGGTATTTGTAAAAGTATATTGCAGGCTAAAATTAAACGAATAAAGCTATGTATATGTATCGAAACGCATAGCCGTTTTCCGTGACGTTATCTTACTATGAATTCTTTATTACTAATGTAATACGTCAAGTTTTTACTTTATTGACGCTGACATTTGAAATACAAAGTCTTTGAAGCAGATACGTTTGAAATAACTTTATATAAAAGAGAGAAAATGATAAACTAATCAGACGTCTTTTTTTTAACAAACATTTGATTTCTTCACTTACATTTGAACTAGAATCAGACTTTGATACAGACTCAGGGTGTAATAGAGACACCTTTTAAATATGTTTGTAAGTAAATGTTCCTTATTATTTCAAGTTATTTTCACTCATTCAACAAGTACATTAAAAGTAGTTTAATTGTTGGCCCACTTTTCTAATTGTAAAACTTATAGGAAAAGTATATATTCAGGTGCTAGATAAAGGCAGCTCTTAATATATAGGGTTGAAAGAGCAAACCCCATTACACGAACAATTATAGAAGCGGAAAGGCACACGCATATCCTAAATGGATACGCACAAGATAATCTTATTACCAGATAAATTGTTCCCGCGTTTATTTCTATAAAATCAACAGACCATGTGTGGTTTGACTTGCGGTATCATGCATGCTTTGTTATCCGACCAAGGACATCATACTATTACGTGTTGATATCTTTTGGTTCAATTCTAAATCATTCTTATCATTAATTGATGTGAACTCTGTCGTTTGTTTGTGTGGTTTATAAGTTTTCTTCGTTTCTCGATTTTATATAAGTCGCCATACTTTGTGTATTGTTTGGTCTACGAGTGTGGTTTTGTGTGTACTCTTGTTATTGCTGGATTGAAGATTTCAAAAAATTAATTTAAGGGCGATTAATTGAAAAACAGATATGACCCATTATGAAATTCAGAATTTAGAATTTTACTTGTTCTTACCTGATTGTAACATCATACAAATTATAGTTGTTGTGGATCGTCATACATTTTAAACTTTTCTATCTACACTTATTGATTTTACCTGTAAGAATACACGTACACTAGTGTGTAAAATACCAGTTCAAGTAGGACACAATATAGATATCAAAAATATCTGGATAACCTTCTCTCTATTGATTACGTAATTCAACAACGTTCATTTAAGAACCTTTTTGTGTGACCTATAAATGAAGAATATATTTTAATTTTTTTTCTATAATCGACGTTTATCCTGGGCTATATATTTAACCAAGTCGATAGTTTGTCGTGAAAAAAAGACATGTTGTATGAAGACGGTCGCTCGAGTACTTTAAATCATCCTCATGAATTTTAACGAATATACTACAAAGATTGTAATATGTGTATTTCAATTCGTAACTCGACCTTGTTTTCTCTCAATCGATTTATGACTTTTGAACAGGGGTAAACTACTGTTGCCTTTGTTCATGTAGAATCAATTGTCCAAATCTCTTTTGAGTAAACAAATACAAAGATAAACTACACATAATTGACATGTAAACAGTTGGTCTCGTTAATATATATATTATATATATATACAACCCGTCTAAACATCAACCCAACAATGTTAGATCTGTAAATTTGCTTTCGCAAATTTTTGGTTCTTCCCTCGCCGGGATTCGAACCCATGCTACTGTGATATCGTGACACCAAATCGCCTGCACTGCAGCCGTCCCGCTAGACCACACGACCACCTTGGCTCTCAAAAAAAGAGCTTTTGGTTTGCATGTGTTACCTTTCCACGTCAGTTTTAATCTAGCGGCGTACTACAGTACATGATAAATAAGGCATGAAGACATTTTATATATATATATAAAAGTCTAAATTGAAAACTACGTTCAAACCTATGATTGCGTTGGATAAAAACCGCAATTTTTATACGTGTGCATGTCAATCAAATTTCGTTGTAGAAGGGTCTAAAAACAGCACAAACAACATTTTTCAAAAGACCAAAAAAGTGAAAAAGTATATTTAAACAAAACGCATTTGACCAATATATATCAGTACAGTAGTACCCCAGTACACAACGTTTGGTCCCTTGATTTACTAAAACGTACTATGACACAAATACAAACTATACTTTTTAGATAGATAAAACTTTGGTATTCAACATTAATTAAATACATAGAATGTAACAATGTTCGAGTATTATAATATTTCGAACTACTGTATTATTAGTCTGTACACCCTTACGTTTATCAACTTCAATCTTAATTGTCAATTTTCTGACCATAGGTCGTTGGTTCTCACTAGACCATTCGGCTCCTCCATCAATTAAAACTACGAAAAGGACACTAGTAGTGAAAGTGGCGTTATACGCAAGTCAACCAATCGAGATACTATATGTTCTATTCTTAAAACAGCATTACTAGTCATAATAGTTTTGCTATTTATATATTATCGTTTATCGTCTCAACGAGATTGATTTTCTCGCCTAAGCCGATACAACGAAAATTAGAAAGCAATAAAATTGAGACGACCAATGATAATCTGTTTATCGCTATTTTACTTATGACGACTTTGTTAATTTCATTGACATCGGGCAACTGCGCCTTTAATTTCTAGCGACAATTTTTCATAACATTGTGACGAGAAAGGAAGTTATCAGTCAGTAAGATCAAAGGAAAATTTCTTAAAATTGCTCTAATTGTAGTTTGTAACTGATGATTTTGAAAATGCATGAATTTTTTTTATTGGTACCTCTTGTCATATCGTAAAAAGCAAGTAGTCAGTCAATTAAAATGATACCGTACTTAATATTTAGTTTTATACCATTTAAGATTCAAACCATCTGTTATTTAACTCGAACGAAGATGAAAGCCATTTGAAAAATAGCTTTATAAATACGATGTGATATGATTGTCAACTCTTCACTAAACACCAATTGTCGAAAAGAATGTGCAACCAGTATAATCAGATATTGAAACATTTACCCCCATTTCCCTTCTATGAGTATTACTTATTGTCAATGGCGATATGCAAAAATTGGGTTTAATTATCAATTGTTTTTTTTAAATATGAAAGTTGTTGCCACTAGCTATATAGAGGCAAAGAAAAGAACGATCTTTCGTCAATTTTACGTTGTTTATATACATCATCCAACTAGAAAGTTTTCAATCTGACATGATTATTTACGAGTTTAGAAATGGTTTTGGATACTGACACCAAAAACATAAGCTGCTGTCATTGATATCTTTATGCTTAACTTACTTAACTGACATAATTTAATTTTTCAACAGTTATTTTTTTCACTTTACTTCTCCATCAATAAAGTCTTCTGTTTCTCTCTTTTTGTTACAAACGAACAAATATTTCAAACTGGTTTTTTTTCTATAAATTTGAAGAAACGTTTTTCAATATTCTACGTTTTCCATCTTGTTATTTTGTTACTGTAGTTACATATATCAGGGACGTTTACCTTGTCTTATTAAACATGTGCACATGTTTAATGACAGTATGTAGCCCTGTGATTGATATTCGGTTAATTTTGATTTTTAGTTGTTGCCTCATTGACATATAACATATCACCCTTTGTTAGTTTCATCGCAAAAAAAAACAACTTAGAACGACGAAGTACGGAATGAGGATAAATCACAATCATTCTATCAATTCATTTTAATTTAATTTTTCGTAAAATGTTGAGAAAAGGATATGATTATTTTATATTTCTAATAGCGTACTACGTCTTACTTTAATTTTTTTTTTAATTTACCCTCCCCCCCCCCTCCAAAAAAAAAAACAACAACAAAAACACCCGGAAAGCCAAAACTATTTCTATTATTTCTATTAAAGTTATGAATTTCAACCTACTGCCCGGGAAGTTATTGAGTTATAAACAAACATTTTTTCACTTAAAAAGTAGTACTATGCAACCTTGCATCTTTTTAATAAATACGTTATAATGACCGTGTTCATTGGACTACTTTTGTTACCAATAAAGTGACTTAACAATTATTCACTATAAAAGAGGTGGTTTTATCTATGATTCAGCATTGACGAAATAGTAAAAAAAATTAAAAAAAATAGATGTATTTTGTATTGAGGAATTGATATGTGTGTATGATGGCTCGCTAGTTGTCAATAAAGCCTGACAATAGGATTTATTCTATAAGCTCGATAAAATTACTCTTAGGCTTTTATTTAAATTTGAACTTGATTTCAAAGATGTGATTCCAATTGTAAAAGGTCTATTGTATGTTTATGCTTTAAATAACATCATACACCGAGGCGCCATTTTCATAGTTTGCTACTAGAAGTAAGTGTTTTGTTTTATAAAAGAACAAGGCACGAGGATTTGCAAGTCCGTCACTAGCTCCAATTAGCTCTTTTGCCTGTTATCATCTGGAGATATCACGACTACATTGTTCGAGTCAGAACCAGCAACATAAATATTCGAATTAGTATCTAATGTGATACCGTACGGTTTTCTAAGCAATGAAGAATCGACATATTTCCATTGTACCTGCCCACTGAAATCGTAACATACAACAGAATCATCATTCCAATTGGTATGAAAAATGTAATTTGCATTTGAGGCAACGTAAGTATCACCCGCCGATTTGGGAGAGTTTGGTAGTATCCGGACGTTAGAGTTCGACCTGTTATAAATTTTTATGCCATGATGATACGTGCAACAAATAAATGAATCGTTACTGTAGCTTAAACCGCAACAATAGTCCCCAAGTTGCAAAACTTGACTCGTGTTTGTACTATTCATATCAATCAAGTAAATCTGTAGAGGGAAATTTCCACCACTTGATACAGCTACAGTATTAGAATCAATCACTGCAAGGTCATACACAATGGGACTTGTCTTTGGGTTGATACGTGATTCTGATATGAATTTACCATTAGGCGCATATTTCATCAGTCTATTGCTGTGTGTCTGTAGAAATAGCATGTTTCCATCTTCTGATATGGCACATCCAGAAATAAATTCGCTATTATAGTAATCCTACGTCCTAACCTAACGTTTATGGTTTCAATAGATTTTGCTACTGACTTTGGTTTAAAAATTTGTGCTGATATGTCACCTTTCCATGAAAAAGAAACATGTTTTTCACCATTATCATTTTCTATCTTACCGAATGATTTTATTTGTTTCATAAACCCCTCTAGCTTTTCATTGAAAGTACATTTCATTGTCACGTTGTTTAAGCTACCGTTGTCATATACTTGTTGGACGTTGACTTCATTGGTTGAAATACTTTCTTGGAATGACTTTGTTCCCATGAAGATTTGCAAATCGGATGCAAACATTTTAACAGACTCAACATCTTTTTGAATATCATTTACTTTTTCTTTTTCGTTCTCCAATTTTGTAATTATTTGTTCTATTACCACAGTTTGTCTTCTCAAGTGTAGATGCATTTTGTTGTAATTGTTCTTCTAAATAGTCTAAAAGTGCATTAATTTCGTTACGCTTATCTTTGATGTGTTCAGAAATAACCCGCTTCTGTTCACGTAATTCCGTTAAATTTCTTTTACTGTCCTTTATAGCAGAAGAAATGTTACTTTCCAAATTTTTCAGAATTTTTTCAATGTTATCCAAAGCTACTGATGGGTGTCCTTTTGAAGGCGGAAGAAAATCTTCTATAAAATTAATTTCCTTGCATTCTTTGTGAGCCGATATTGAACAGATTTTGCAACAAAGGGAGTCATGGGATTTACAATAGAATTCAAGGATACAGCAGTGCTCTTGACAGTTATGGCTAATTTGCTTGATGAAGGATGGCAATTTGTTATATTTTTCTAAAGAGATGGTCTGATGTGATTTTGTTGATCTCGATATCTTATGATGTTCTGTACAGTCTCCACACAGAGCTTCTTCACACTGTGGACAGAATTTTCCCGCTAACTTGTTGAGGTCCCTCTGTTGGCAAATGTCGCAAAATGGTGTATTGTCGTTGGTGGTCATTCCTATCAATAGTTTGTCTTAGTTGGGTCCTATATTGTCACATACAATATCGGAAATATATATTCTCTACACGTTGAATCTAGGAAAAAATATAAATATAGAAAAATATACTAATTAAAGAGCAAAACAACTGATTCTTTTAGATGCTAAGAGAATCGAAAAACTGATCTAAAAAAAATGTGTAGTGATTAACACTTTCTGCCTGTAAAACCATTTACAAAATTTAAAATTAGTAATACAGTTGGGTCCTTTTTTAAACTTGAGAGTAAATATAAAAATAAGATGCGATATGATTGCAATTGAGACAATTTTAAACAACAGACCACACGACACAGACATTATCATCTATAATTCACCGTACGACCTTCACAAATGAGCAAAACTGATACATCATAGTCAGCTATTAAAGGCCTTGAAATGACAAATGTAAAAGTAAAACAATTCAAATGATAAAATTAACGGCTTTATTTACAGAATGAAAAACGAGTTAGGAATATGGTAAACAGCAACAAACAACAACCACCGAAGAACAGGTTTCTGACTTGGGACAAGAATAAACAGAAATAAACAGGATTAAACATTTTAACTAGCGTTCAACCCTCCCCTTACCTCGGACTGCAGTAAAACAATACAACATAGGAAAAACATATACAAAATCAGTTGAAAAAAGCTCAACTAATCAAATAAATACAATTAAAAAGTACATCTAACAAAAACACATACCTGTAGTAGACGTGGAAGGCACCTTGGATATTCTTACAACAAAAAGACACTCACTTAGTACATTTCTGAAAGCACTCGCATTTACTTCAACTAGTTAGAAGATAATTACAACTATTAAAAAAATTATGCATCTTAGACAAAATTATCAATAAGTACAAATCCAAAATTCAATGAATTTAGTATAAAGACGTTATAAAAGTCAGAGAAAAAACAACACATTGTGTAATGTCAAGATACATGCAGGTATCGACAGATTTAAGACCCATAAATAGATATAGGAAGATGTGGTGTGAGTTCCAAGAGACATATAACAATTTATAAAAGTAAACCAATATAAACCATGAATGTACAAATGTTTACAACAATATTGTTCAAATTTGGTTCTAATTCACCGATAACAAAATTAATAATTATACCAATACAAACACTTTTCAAAGATTTTATATCAGTGTTGCAAAGTGATCTAAGTGTAAATATTACTAATAAGTTTATCCGAAATTTTGCACCGAAATGTGTCTTTTTTAATATTTCAACGATATCATTAGTTTTCAAATGTACAAATTTAATGTGACACTGTTTCAATTTGCATGACGGAAAATGTATGAATTGCAAGAGACGCTCCTCCAGTCCATGATATTTTTTCAAATCTTGTCATTCCTGCGGGTTTTTTTTCCTTAATTTGATTTGCATAATGGCAAAACACTGTATTCAATAGTTTAAAAATATGACTTTTATGTATAGAACGTTTTCAAAACGATTTAGGTAGGTACGGGTGTATTTGACGTCATCTGTCAAGGATTTTGTATTGTTATACTTGTATACCTTTTAGATAAGAATGCCTTTAAAAATAAAAACAAGAATGCCTTTAAACATTTAAAAAAGAATGCCTTTAAACATTTAAAAAAGAATGCCTTTAAACATTTAAAAAAGAATGCCTTTAAACATTAAATAAAAAATGCTTTAAACATTTAGACAAACTTTTTTCAAAATGAACTGCATAATTTCCTAATATTTGGAATAGTTATTCAAAATTTTTAAGTCTTTAATTAAACTACGTGTATCGAAATTTGGGAATCACAAGTTAACATTTCTATGACGACAGCAAAGTATTGTTATTCGTGTCAGTATTGTTTAAACGTCAGAGTGTATTAGCAGGCAAATGAATAGAATTACTCTCCTTTTCCCCGTTTATTTTAGTATACAGACATCTATGTCTTTAATAACGGTGCTGTTTCAAATGTTTATATGTCTACAGCATGTAAAACACATATAAACGTAATTATCTAATGTACGCATATGTTATCCGAACAATTTCACAAACGGCATACTCATAGTATCATTAGGTGTGTGTATTACCCAAGTAATCGTTAAATTTTCGTTTCAAAAATAATCTAATGATGATGTACTGAGGTTTAACTTGTTTACCAAAAATATAACCTAAATAATATATATAAGTTTTTTAAACGCCATCAAACTGTTTGTACTTTTTCTTTAAATGTATAGTTATGTGTATTATTCTTTTCCTGGTTGGTATATTTTTCGATAATCTGACATGTTGCTCAAATGCAAATAAAACACAGATATCGACCCTTATTAAGTTAGGACCCAATATTGATACTACTTTTCTTACCTGCTTGTAACTTTGTCGGACTTTGAGCTTTGTGTACCTTCATATGTTAAGGCTACACTATCTACGATTTTTGATTTTACCTGTTGTGGTTACATATGCACATGTGTATAAACAATCAATACGAAGTAGGTCATATAGTTTTTGAAAAATATAATAGTTATTTGGTGTCCCCCCTTTTTACATTTTATTAATACAATTTTCATCATCGTCTGTAGATAAGTTCTCATACATTCTTTTGAGGACATATTTGAGGGGTATTTGCGAAAATATATTTCTCCGTAACATGATATATCTGTTTTATTACACCGAATAGATTTTGATTGACACTGTCTGTACATATGAATGGTAATCGTAGAACGCGAGAATTATACATGTACGTTAGTGCTTTCTTTTTGTAACGTCATGGTATCTATATGTGAAAACGTCATTGTTATTCCATCATTAAATCATGTCTTTTTTCTCTCTGTACTCTTACAGTTTTCGGTTTAACATAATCAATAGAGTGTTTAACCATGTTGTCCTAATAATCAGGATAAGTGAGAAAGGTTCCGAATAATTTTGGCGGTAACAAGCTCGCGAGGGTAAAAAAGTAATATTCAAAATGACAAATACCATGGTATTAAAGGCAAATACACCGGCAGTGGTGAAAAAAGGCAAATTCTTTTGAAATGAGGAAAAAAGTTAGAATGTGAAAAAAAACCACTGGTTCTCAACAAATCAAAATTCAGAAAATATGTAATTATATATATATATATAATCAATTTGTTTGCATCTTCTATGAGATCAAATGAAAAGGAACCTTACAACATATCAATGTTTACAAATGGGGAAACATGCAATTTATTTGGTTAAAGATGGCTTACTTTTCGAGGTGCAAATAATTGACGGTACAATAATGACATGTGATTATGAAAATATTTTGCAGTTCCTTTTTATAAACTTTAATTAACATATTTACAAAACATCAAGTATCCCTATTTATTCATCATCAACTATCAAACATAACATATAGAAAAATCAACTCAAAAATCGTAGATAATTTTCAATATAACTTAAAATAAACAAAAAGGAACAGACAGCCAAGTATACATTGCTATAAATGTACAGTTATATGAACGGATGGTCATGCATCCCATCTATACTGTTAACATATATTTTGACATTGCATAATGTCATGCAATTCTCAGACTAATTGTTACGCAGTTTTAGTAAATCCTTCTAATATCTACCAATTAAAACCTTTGTCTTGGATAAAATTGAATTTATAAGTGGTAAATAGTTTTGAGCTAACTTTCAGTAACTGTATGTTTGTGTCTATATCTACTTATGTTAGTTGTTTTTGTACTACGCCTTCATGCCAATATTTTAGGTAAATCCAATTGCAACTGATATTCACAGCTTGCTTATGCATTGTGCTACTACACCACTGTCCTAGGTTAGATGAGGGGTGAGTGCTCACAGAGCCTTTAAACTCGGCTAAATTCTTAATGTGCCTGATCCAAGTCAGGCGCTAGTAATTCAGTCATTTCGATAGTTTAAATGTCTGTCATGCTTGTTTTTTAGAATTTTTTTTTGTTATAGATAAGAAACGTTACTTTACATGTTTGAAACGTTTTACATTGTTTGCATCTTGGTGCGTTTTGTTATCGCCTATACAATATTTGACTTTCTCTCATTTTTAAACGCCGTACAGAGAAATATATTTCTAATTATATAAAATCTAATAGATAGTTTTACGTTTTTTGCCTGCATACCACATCTCTTTACTTCGATGCTTAAACCGTGCAATAATTGTAAGCACGTGTACAAAATAAGTTTGAATTTCAAGTTAAATATAAAAAAACACTTTTTAAGATGGCACTGACCAATTCGAATGACATTAGAAACACGTGAAAGCTCAAACCTACAGATAAAACTGGATAATAAAGACGATCTACATTTCAAAATATGACGTGGTTTACTACAGAAGTTGTTTTAACTGTCCCCGTTTGGTTATCATCAGTGTATCAGACATAATGCGACGTTGAGAACATGTTGCATGTAAAACAAGATGTACTTAAAAACTGCAAAGATCACTAAGAGTACATACAATCTATGACTCTTTCATCTGGAAATAGTATTAAAACATTGGACTTTTCTACACTTTACACAAGTATTTCCCGTTCCAAACTAAAAGACAAATTGAAAGAGTAGGCATTGCTTTGTTTCATAAAAAAGAATGGCAAACGTAGATGCAAGTATCTTTTCTTAGGGAAGGATGAATCGTACTGTGTCGTCTGATACGGTAGGTGTCCCCTCATCACCAGACATGGTTTTAGATTTATGAGTTTGACTGTCCCTTTGGTATCTTTCGTCCCTCTTTTATAACCACTGGGTCGATGTCTCTGCTGGTGGACATTTTGTATGGAACGCCACGACTGCCTTATGTTAATAATCAGCATTATACGCAGTGTTCACAGCATTATATGAAGTGATCACAGCATTATATGTAGTGCTCACAACATTATATGAAGTGATCACAGCATTATATGAAGTGATTACAGCATTATATGTAGTGCTCAAAACATTATATGAAGTGATCACAGCATTATATGCAGTGCTCACAGCATTATATGCAGTGTTCACAACATTATATGAAGTGCTCACAACATTATATTAAGTGCTCACAACATTATATTAAGTGCTCACAACATTATATTAAGTGTTCACAACATTATACGTTTTTTGTTGTATGATGAGATTGATGTATGATTAGATTTATGAATGATGAGATCATTCGGTAAACTTCGTTTTTTAGCGGAAATTACCGAATCCATAATTGGTAAATTACGGTAATGCCCAGCAAACCAATTTAAAAAGTTATTAAAATCATGTTATCATAAGGTAGCATACAATATTTAAAACTGATTGAAATAAGTAAGGAAAAGATGAAACTGAGAGGTGAATGATTGAGGTAGTTCTGTTCGTCGTAAGAAATACGAATGGCAAAATGTAAGTTAAGGAAGACAATACATCCAAAGCAGAACCACTTAACAACCAATTCCAGTCTGTTTTTACAGAGGAAGACATGGCTTCATTTCCAAACATGGGACCTAGCACCATCAATAAAATTAACGACATCAAAATTGAAGAAAAGGGAATAGCAAAGCTACTAAAACAACTAAATATTAATAAAGCTAGTGGTCCAGATAAAATATCTTGCAGAATATTAAAGGAAACAGCTGATGAAATATCACCTTATCTTAAACACATATTTGAAAGATCATTATGTCTAAAACAAGTCCCTCACGATTGGACTACTGCAAACATAACAGCACTTTTCAAGAAGGGAGATAGATCAAAACCAGTAAATTATAGACCGGTATCGCTTACATCAGTACCGTGTAAAGTTATGGAGCACATAATCTTTAAACAATTATGGAACACTTAGAATGTTATAAGATCCTTGCAGACTTCCAACATGGATTTCGTCAAAAGAGATCATGTGAAACACAGCTTATAATAACCGTTGAAGAAATAAGCAGGTATTTAGATTCCAAACAACAAACTGACTTATTGATACTTGACTTCAGTAAAGCCTTTGACACCATACCCCACATCAGACTCCTCCATAAACTAGACCACTATGGAGTCAGAGGAGACATCCACGGGTGGCTGAAGTCTTGGTTAACAACTAGACAGCAGAAAGTACTAGTAGACGGCGATGAATCATCATCTGTAAATGTAAAATCTGGTGTACCACAAGGCACAGTGCTTGGGCCGTTAATGTTCCTCTTGTATATCAACGACATAGGTATTGACATTAAATCATCAATTAGATTATTTGCAGATGATAGCCTAATCTACGTAGCTGTACAATCAATGAGCCATTGTCTTCAACTCCAGCAGGACCTGACCACTGTGGTTAACTGGACTAAAAAAGGGCAAATGATATTTAATCCAACGAAATGTTTTGTATTACGTATAACAACCGGACGACAACCAATAATCTACCCATATGAAATGGAGGGACACATCCTCGGAACAGTCAACCACAATCCGTACCTAGGAGTGGAGCTATCTAGCACGTTATCATGGAATGAACACATCAGAAATATCACTACAAAGTCAAATAAAACTTTAGGCTTTATACGGCGGAATCTTAGTAAATGCCCAATGAATATAAAGCGTCAGGCATACATAACCCTTGTACGACCAACACTAGAATATGCTAGCAGTGTCTGGGACCCGCATCTCCAAAAACACATACAACAGCTAGAAATGGTCCAAAGGAGAGCAGCCAGATTCATCAGGCATGAGTATTCTCGAGACCCGGGCATAGTAACATCTTTATTAGAGGACATAAAACTGCCACAATTACAGGAGAGACGAACAACATCACGTTTACTCCTGTTTCACAAAGTAATCCACCAACTTATTGCTATTCCGATTCCAGAATACTTGATGACACCAGCAAGAATGACGTCAGTTCCATCAACGACGATTTGTCAGATTAGGATCAAGTTCTGAACAAAGAAAACATAGCTTCTTTGTTAGAACCATCACCAACTGGAATGAACTACCGCCTAGCTTATTGGACATTGATGACTATGAGGCATTCAAAACCAACCTCATAGCACACAGATATCCGTAAATCAGCACACACATGTTTTGTGCCACTTTATAGTCCGTACTCAATTTTAAAAAGCTTAATTACCTTTTAAATAAAACAGTCAGCTTTCTATAACACATAGGTGCCATATTACGCTAGCTGATATATGTCATGATAGAGTCATTTTTGGCATCGATTTTCAGAATTTGGCATTTTTACATGAATAAGTATCTAACAGATAAGGAAAATGCAGTTTAAAGCATTTCACTGTAGGTGTTAAACATAACTTTACATCAATTATTCCATTTTTTACACGCTTTTTAGCACGGCAAGTACTAAGATTGTCTTCTAAATATGATCAGCAGTCTTATATAGAAATTTTAACTTTCATAGAAAAATTTACCCTTTCAAGACCCTGTTTAACATTTTCATTTAAAGTTATCATCTCTTATGATAATTGAGTTTGTGGGGATGAATAAAACGTTTACTACGTTTGTTCGTCAGTTTGCACGGTACATACATAGATATAGGAAGATGTGGTGTGAGTGCCATATATATAAAAGTGGTATGCTTGCCAATGAAACAACTTTCCACAAGAGACAAAATGACATCACAGAATTTTAAACAGCTAAACGGCCACAGTACGACCTTCAACAATGAGGAAAGCCCATATCGGATAGTCAGCTATAGAAGGCCCCGAAATGATAAACGAAAAATATTCCTAATTTATGTACAAACAAACGATCGAAAAACTAACATGTATATAACACATTAATTAACAAACGACAACCACTGAAATAAAGGCTCCTCCTGACTTGGGACGGCCACATATATGCAAAATGTGGCGGGTTTTAACATGTTAGCGGGATGTTGGTATCCTCCCTCTAACCTGGGACAGTGGCGTAACAGAACAACATAAGAACGAATTATGAAAATCAGTTGTAAAAGGCTTGTTAGTTTTCTCGTTTGAATTGTTTTACATGGTCGTATCGGGGCCTTTTATAGCTGACTATGCGGTATGGGCTTTGCTCATTGTTGAAGGTCGTACAGTGACCTATAGTTGTTAATGTTTGTGTCATTTTTGTATTTTGTGGATAGTTATCTCATTGGCAATCATACCACATCTTCTTTTTTTATATTAATTCATTAGATGGGTACAAATATAAATACATATGATCTAACAAGAAAATAGAATGAACGTGCATGTGGGCGGGTACTTGTATATCCCAACAATAAAAAGACACTATAAGTACTGATCTGAGAGTATATATAACTAATATAGTACCATGCTGTTGATTAAAAATAACATCACTCCAGACCCTTTTGTTTTCCACATAATTAATATCGCCAATAATTAAGAAGT